>NC_142463.1:21123827-21275342 GCF_049115385.1 Moschus berezovskii
CTCTTGTCGCTATCTTCTCTCCCTCCCCACTCCCTCTTGTCCTCCGGAGACACAGACCCTCCATTTCCTCTCCTCCAGGAAGCCGCCTTGGGCTAATTAAGTGAGTGCTGTGCTTAGTCCCTCAGTTGTGTCCAACTCTTTTCGACCCCATGGACTGTTGCCTACAGGCTCCCCTGTCCATGGGGATTCTCCAGGCAAGAATACTGGAGTGGTTTGTCATGCCCTCCTCCAGGGGAATCTTCCCAACCCAGGGATTGAACCCAGACCTCCTGCATAGTGGGTGTATTCTTTACTGTCTGAGTCACCAGGGAAACAATTAAATGAGTAAATAGCTATAAAGTGCTCAGCTCAGTTAAATGAATAAATAGCTATAAAGTGCTCAGTTCAGCCGGAGAAGGCAATGGCAAGCCACTCCAGTACTCTTGCCTAGAAAATCCCATGGATGGAGGAGCCTGGTAGGCTGCAGTCCGTGGGGTCGCTAAGGGTCGGACACAACTGAGCGACTTCACTTTCACTTTCACACATTGGAGAAGGAAATGGCAACCCACTCCAGTGTTCTTGCCTGGAGAATCCCAGGGATGGGGGAGCCTGGTGGGCTGCCGTCTATGGGGTCACACAGAGTTGGACACGACTGAAGTGACTTAGCAGCAGCAGCTCAGCTCAGTGCCTAGGTGCTCATTACCTGATGATCATGATCGGTAGTCCTAATCAGAGGGCAGGGGCAGCTCTTAGGATTTAGACAACTTCCTCCCCTGAGCAATAGAGGCCCTAGAAATCATCTGGTCTAGCCTCAGCTTGTCCAGAGGAAGAAACTGAAGCTCAGAGAGATCTTTGGATTTACCCAATATCCAAGGCCAGGACCTCGTGACCTGCTGCCTGGCCAATGAGTGATTTTGTGACAGTGAGGAGCTGCTGAGGTTTTAGATGGCAAGTGAGAAGGGACAGTCCCTACATGGGTTGGGCTGGAGCAGACCCAAGGCCCCGGGGCCTTCCTAGACTGGACATTCTATTAGATTCCCATCCTACCCCCATCAGTCCCCCAAGATTATACTGTTGAATCTAGACTTAAAAACCCAATCACTGGGTACTAGGATCCCCTTCTAGGATTTTGTTGTTGTAACTGGTTGTGGGATCTATAATTGGATTCTGGAATTCTGGGAATGCATACAGAAGCATCAGAGTCTGGGGAATTTAAGACATCTATTTTGAGAATTCTGTTCTATAACATGGAATCACAGGTATTAAGGCCCTTGGAGGATGAGATCATTGCCATGGAGTTGTGCTAAAATTGTGAAAAAGTGTCAGAAAAGGGCTCTGAGTTGGAGTGGGAGGGGTGTAATCAGAACCATGCTCTGTTGGGATGAGCATGCTGGATGAGTAACAGAGCATGACCTGGACGCCGGGCCTCTGTGCTTCAGTGTTAACACCTATTGTTGGTGGTTAGTTGCTAAATCATGTCTGAATCTTTTGTGACCCCGTGGACTATAGCCTTCCAGGCTTCTCTGTCCATGAGATTTTCCAGGCAAGAATACTGGAGTGGGTTGCCATTTCCTTCTCCAGCGGATCTTCCCGACCCAGGAACTGAACCTGCGTGTCCTGCATTGGCAGGTGGGTTCTTTACCGCTGAGCCACCAGGGAAGCCCTGTGAGTGAAGTTGCTCAGTTGTGTCTGACTCTGCGACCCCATGGACTGTAGCCTGCCAGGCTCCTCTGTCCATGGAATTTTCCAGGCAAGGATACTGGAGTGGGTTGTCATTTCCTTCTCCAATTCACACCTGTAATTGGGGCTATTATGAGAACCTACCTGATGGGATGTGGTGAGGATTAAATGCTTTAAGCTAAAGCAAGTGCTTAGAACAATGAAGAACATAGTGAGAATTCCATATTAGTCACGTTGTTGTAGTGGTGGCTGATAGAGAAGGGGCTCTCAGGCCTCAGATCTGGGGGGTTGGTCATATTGAGTTTGGAATCAGAACAGTTTCCACCCTTCAGGTGACAGGGTGTGCAAAGGTGAGGAATAGTATACTAGTGAGGGACAGTTTGCATCGTCACTCTGGACCCAGGTGGGAATCAGCTTGGCCCAAGCAGGTCAGAGGGCCTGGAGGCCATTTCCAGGTCTGCCCAACCTGGTGACTCCAGGGCACCCTCCCCTGGCACCATGCTGGGAAGTGGCACCAGGGAAAGCAGCAGCTTTCCTGGGACTCCAGCCAGAAGCTCTTGCCTGACACACTAAACTGGCAGGAATTCAGAACCCCCAAAATCCTGACAAAAAAAAAGCATATGTTGACCCTTGAGGGCATCTACTGACCGCAGATTCCTCAGGAAGCTCCCTGTTTGCACAAACCATCTGCTGTCTTTAATCTGCAGCTGTTGGTTCTGCCAGGCGGCAGTAGCAACTGCAGAAGAGGTACAACAATTTACAGTTTGCAAAGCATCTTCACATCCATGACATCACTGAATGATACACTTGCTTGATACTTATTAACAGCCACATCTTACAACTGAGGAAATGGAGGCTCAGAGAGGGAAGTTGATTTGGGTCTAGTGGCTAGACTACAAGGAAGATCAGAATCAGAGAACATGTGGTCTGCTTCACACAGTAGCTAATCTTGTTTCATTGTTTTTTTTAACCTTGGGGTTGATATGGAGGCAAATCCCAACAGTTTCTTCCTGCTGCCCTCAGGGGGTGCTGTGAGATTCCCAAAGTTCACCTCTTCTGCACCTCATCGTTTTCTGACACTGTCCTTCCTGTGGGAAAGGCTCTGAGGCTGATGCAGGGAGCCCCTGAGGGAGGGATGGAGTCTAGCCCTTGAGCTCGCCTCACAGCAGACTCTTGAAAGCTGACATTGGACAAGGGTAGGGGAGCCTGGGTGGCTAGAGGGTCCAAGGCTCTGGTTTCTTTCCTTTTACAGAGAAGACGCTTCATCTTTGGGTTTGGCAGTTTCACTCTGATGAGCCAAGGTGAGGTTTTCTTTGTCTTTATCCTCTGTGGTCTTCCTGATGTTTCTACAGTCTGGCTTGATTTCTGCCCGTTTTGGAAAATTTTCAGCCATTATCTTTTCCTCTGTTCTTTCTCTTCTCTCCTTCTGAACCCTAATTGCATACATGTTCAACCATTTGGCATTGTCCCACACGTCTCTTACACACTATTCTATATTTTCTAGTATTCCCCACCCCCCACCCCCCACATTCTCTCTGGCTATTAATTCTACTGATCTGTCATCCAGTTCACTAATCCTGGCTTCACTTGGGTCTTCTCTGCTGTAAAATCCATCTATTCAGTTCTTAATTTCAATTGTTATAACTTTCTAGTTCTAGAATTGCCACTTGATTCTATTTCATAAATTCCAGTTTTCTACCAAAAAACTTCCTCTTATGTATTTTCTTGAACGTATGAAACTCTTTGAAGTCCATGTCTGAAAACTCCAACATCTGGCTCTCTTGTTTCTATTGTCTGTTTTATCGCTCTTGGTTTTGGGTCATTTAAGTCTTATCTCCTGTAATGCTAGATAATTTGTTAATTAAATGCCCAATATTGTAGAGATAGCTTGAGCCCTGGATAATATTATCTCCTTTTAGAGAAGATTTATTTTTGCTTCTGACAGACAGCTAAAGAAGGGACAGGCCACCTTAACCCAGTCTGTTATTGCATTGAGTTGGAGCTACGTTTCAGTCTTCCTGAGTCTGGTCTATATCTGTTTAACCACTATTCCTAGAAGATAGTTTTTTGGGCTCCCAATTAAAAACTGGAGGTGTTTAACAGGGCCTTTCACCTTTTTCAGTCCTAAATCCCAATTCTGACTATCCAACTCCATGGTTGCCACTGCCCCCTAACAAACTGGAAAATGCCATAAGGAAAAAAGTAAAATAAAATATTACTTCTCTTTTCTTCAAGATCTTGGCCCCTCAAGTCCTTACTGCCTTTACCAATTGCCTTGGTAGCTCTCCCATGCCTTTGAACAGATTTCTTAAATGTTTAATCCAGTCTTTTTAGTTATCCTCAGTGAGTGAGTTGGTCTGATACAGGCTAGTCTTTCTCAGCCATAAAAAAGTCTAGGTGAGAATCTGAAATTAGCATTTTCAAATTGCTGACTAAGTTAGTTGTGTTATGTTGAGCACTTTATAATAACATCTAATTTAATTTTCACAGAATGTGATTAAGCATTACTGTCATATCCCCATTTGATATATGAGGATTTTAAGGTACAGAAAAATTCAAGTTTCCCAAGGCCATGAGTATCAGTGGTGGTGCCAGGGTTTGAAAACTGGTGTCCTGATCCCAAAGCACAAGTTCTCAACCCAGTACAGTGCTAGGTTTGCTAAGTGCTTATTGAATGACTGAAGCACAGGGCACAGGCTTTTTAAATAAGCTCCTATAATTAGCATGACAGCAGAGGACAGGGTGTGTTTTGTGTATCTCTTAAGGAAGGTAAACTCACTTTGCTCTTTCCTTGGCTTAGTACACTCAGTTCAGTTCATTTACTCAGTCATGTCTGACTCTTTGCGACCCCATGAACCGCAGCATGCCAAGCCTCCCTGTCCATCACCAACTCCCAGAGTCCACCCAACCCATGTTCATTGAGTCGGTGATGCCATCCAACCATCTCATCCTCTGTCGTCCCCTTCTCCTCCTGCCCTCAATCTTTCCCAGCATCAGGGTCTTTTCCAATGAGTCAGCTCTTCGCATCAGGTGGCCAAAGTATTGGAGTTTCAGCTTTAGCATCAGTCCTTCCAATGAACACCCAGGACTGATCTCCCTGAGGATGGACTGGTTGGATCTCCTTGCAGTCCAAGGGACTCTCAAGAGTCTTCTCCAACACCACAGTTCAACAGCATCAATTCTTCAGCGCTCAGCTTTCTTTATAGTCCAACTCTCACATCCATACATGACTACTGGAAAAACCATAGCCTTGACTAGATGGACCTTTGTTGACAAAGTAATGTCTCTGCTTTTTAATATGCTGTCTAGGTTGGTCATAACTTTCCTTCCAAGGAGTAAGCGTCTTTTAATTTCATCCTTCAGAGCTTCCCAAGAGTGGAGCTTCCAGGGGCTAATTGCCCAGGAGTGATTCTTATTTGCTCCTAGGAGGCAGCACTAACTCTGGAAGACAGACTACTCCCAGAGTCTCCACCCTCTGCAGAGAATAGGCTAAGGGCAGATAGGTGCTGGGCTGATTCCTGAAGTTGCCTGTGCTGTGGGGTGCTTAGTTGCTTAGTCCTGCCCAGCTCTTTGCGACCCTGTGGACTGTAGCCTGCCAGGCTCCTCTGACCATGGCGATTCTCCAGGCAAGAATACTGGAGTGGGTTGCCATGCCCTCCTCCAGGGGATCTTCTTCTCAACCAAGGATTGAACCCAGGTCTCCTGTATTGAAGGTGGATTCTTTACCGTCTGAGCCACCAGGGAAGCCCCCTGAAGCTGCCTCCACCCTGGCTAATTGGGATCTGTGGCACCCAGGGGAGGTGTTGCAGTCATTCAGCTGTTGGAATTCCGTCTGCACTACCCTTTGTCTGGTGGACTGTAGCCCTCCAGGTGGGGCTGTTGGATGCTGTTCTGCAGTGGGTGCTCTGGCTTGCTGTGCTGTGGGTGTCACTGGTGCTGTTCACTAAATCGTTTTGGTACTCTCCCCTCTGAACACATGTTATGATTGCATTTCCTGGCCAATGTGTGATTGTCACATTCATCACTTCTAGGATTGTGCTCAGTTGCTCAGTTGTGTCTGACTCTTTATGGCCCCATGGATTACATCCCGCTAGGCTCCTCTGTGGAGAAGGCAATGGCAACCCACTCCAGTGTTCTTGCCTGGAGAATCCCAGGGACGGGGGGAGCCTGGTGGGCTGCCGTCTATGGGGTCGCACAGAGTCGGACACGACTGAAGCGACTTAGCAACAGCAGCAGGCTCCTCTGTCCATGCTATTTTTAGGCAAGAATACTGGAGTGGGTTACCATTCCCTTCTCTATGGAGTCTTTAAATTCAGAAGCAGGATCCTCCGAGTTTGCACCATTTCTGTCTCTTCAAATAGCCCTTCAAACTCTGTCTCATCCTGAGTCCAGTCCTCAACCCCATTGCCTGAGCAGGAGGGAAGGTCATTGCTCTGAATCTTGAATTGTAGTGAGCACCCAAGCTGCTGAACCTGTTGAAATCATCTTGTTCAATTCCATCATCTACAGAGTGGTGACACTGAAGTTTGGTGTGAGGA
This sequence comes from Moschus berezovskii, assembly GCF_049115385.1. Taxonomy (NCBI): domain Eukaryota; kingdom Metazoa; phylum Chordata; class Mammalia; order Artiodactyla; family Moschidae; genus Moschus; species Moschus berezovskii. Next base: position 21,130,025 of record NC_142463.1, read on the forward strand.
AGGTCATGGAGGGAGCCTGTGGCCAAGCCAGACCAGACCCTGGCCTTTTCCCACAAAGTCGGAGCTCTGACCCCTGCTGTTCGCTGTGCCTGACCCTGGTTAGGCAGCCAGACTGCCCCCTGCTTTACCTCGGCCTGGGAGACCATGTGGACTCTATTTGGGAGTCCAGGCCATAAACTCTATGTGGGGCAGAGGCAGACACGAGGGACTGGGTCTCAGACGACCAGGGTTCTTGACTTTGGTCTGGTGGGGCAACATGGGAGGGCCAGGGCCCCTCTCTGGGCCTCCGCTGTCTGAATGTAAAGGGAAAGGTTGAACCAGGTGATTATCTCTGAATCCATCCTCCTGCTGCTAGTGGTTTGTGAGGGTAGGCATGAAACCTATTCAGAAATTACTGCCAATATATTAAAAGATCTCAAAAAATGGCATATCCGTCTGAAATATGGCTGTTCTTCGCTTTGGGATGTGATTAAGTCATTCCCCCTACCCTGCCCTGCAGAAGTAACCTGCTGCTTGACTGCTTGATGCAGGGGTGGGGATGAGGGGGTTCTGGTTTTGGGGGAGGGGCACTCACATTGAATAGCGACTCTGTGCTAAGCCCTTTCCCAGCACTAACATGTTTAACCATTACTATGACCCTGTGGGGTTTCCCTGGTGGCTCAGATGGTAAAGAATCAGCCCGAAATACAGGGTTCAAGCCCTGAGTTGGGAAGAACCCCTGGAGAAGGGAATGGCAGCCCACTCCAGTATTTTATCCTGGAGAATTCCACAGCCAGAGGAGCCTGGTGGGCTGCAGTCCATGGGGTCACTAAGAGTTGGACACGACTGAGCAACTAAGCGACTAACGCTATCATGACCCTATGAGCTGCTGCAGTCCTGAACCCAGTTCGCCCAGTGAGAAACAGGCTGGGAGAGGAGAAGAACATGGTTTACTCAGTTGTCATAGGTAAAATTCGAACCCAGCTCTGTCAGATTGAAAGTCATGTTGTTTTGCTACAGCAGACTTTCTGCTTACTGGAAGGTACAGAGGTGTTTGATTATTTTAAAAATTAGCAATTGATTATTACTCTCCAGCCAACAAGCTTGGGGCCCAAGGAGGGTGGTCCTCTGTCAGGTGGATGCAGAACTCCTAGGTGGGGGGCTCTGTCTAAAACCCCTTCAGGTCAGCCTGCCCCACCCAGTCCCTGAATCTGATATGTCTGTGTTGTTCTAGAGCAGTTGCTTAACTGGGGGGTAGTTGCCAAGTCTCCTGGTTCCTGGTTCCTGCTGCAAGGACCCCAGAGCTTCCGGGCAAGGGTGAGGGGGCTGGGGCTTTGGTTGAAGCATCAGGCGCTGGACCATGCCCGCTGTCCTCCATGTGAAACCAAGTGCCTCATTTGCTCAGTCTGAACCCCTCACTGTGAGCCCTTCTGTTTCCCTGAGCTTAGGCCCTTCTGTTCCCCTTCAATCCCAGAAAGTCTGGGTAAGCCCCCTCCCCTGGCCTCCCCATTGTCCCCCTCCATCCCACCTTCATCCTCAGGGAACCTCCCACATCACCATTACTCATTGCTGGCTTATTCACTGCCCTGGAAACTCAGCTTCTGCCAACTGAATTCTGCCTCCTGGGAGCCCCTAAAGCTGTCACCACCCCCACCCTAGCCAATCCTAGAGCTCCCCTACACCCTGTCCAGGCAATAGACTCATGTGTGCGTGGACACACACACAAAGACAGAGGCTCACACTGATTCTCTGGAAACAAGAGAATGGAGAGAATGAAGTCTGGAGGTGTGGCTTCCCAGTTCCTGTGTCAGACACCTGCGGCCCTTGATCCTCATCCCTGAGTGCTTGTGAACACACATACACACATGCATCACATGTGTGCACTCAGTGGCTGGATATACCCAGAAACACACACACAGGGGCATCACACACTGAGAGCTGAAGACACAGGCCAACACGTAGCCAGCCAGCCAGACACTCTCCGTTGCCTGCTTATCTGGTGAGAGGAAGCTGCTGCCCAGCAGAGGCACCTCTGGAGACCTGTCTGCGCGGAAGCACGGAGATGGATGGCAGACTGTCTGCAGAGGACTGCCCTTCCTGCCCACCTCCTTCCAAGGCTTTGGGATGTAGGCCTGCTCCTCCAGTGCAAATCCCCTGAGGGGCTTCGGCATCCTTTGCACAACCGCCTCATCCTGCATCCTCCTAGTGCCTTGGCTCCTCCTCTCCGATTCCCAATTCCTCCCTTCCACCCCAGCTACCCTTCCCCTCACCACCCTTGTCATCTCCCTAAGACCTTTTCACCTCCGAGAAACCCAGCCGTCCCACGCTTGACTAAACTGTTGCTAGCACTACAGAAACGCCTGTACAGCGCCTGCGATGTGCCAAACACTGGTTTACGTCTTTTGTATTGTTGTTGTTCAGTTGCTCAGTCATGTCCAGTTCTTTGCAGCCCCTTGGACTGCAGCATGCCAGGCCTTTTATATCATTAACTCATTTAAGCCCTGTGACAACCCTATAGATAGATGCTATTGCCATCTTCAGCTTTGGATGGGGACAAAGAGGCTCAGAAAGGTTGAGTCACTTGCCCAAGGTCACAGACATGGTGATAATAAGTGGCAATTCTGGGACTCAAACCTAGGCTATGTGGGGCTTCCCTGGTGGCTCAGTGGTAAAGAATCTGCTTGCCACTGCAGGAGACACAGGTTTGAGCCCTGATCCAGGAAGATCCCACATGCCACAGAGCAATCAAGCCCATGCACCATAGCTATTGAGCTCCAGAGCCCACACCAAAACCACTGAAGCCCTGTGTGCTGCGACAAGAGAGGCTGCCGCAATGAGAAGCCTGCACCTAGAGAAAGCCTGTGTAGCAAGGACGACCAACCACAGCCAAAAATAATAAATAAAATTATATTTAAAAAAATCTTAGGCTGTTTTCTATACCTGTGCTCCTCACCATGATTGCACAGCCTCCAGCTGTAACTGTGCTCTGATCTAAGGCCATCCTGGAACTCTGCTTCTTCTCCATGAGCCGTTTGTCTCTGCTTCTCTCTGCATCCACCCAAGGACCCACACCGCCTCACTTCGTTTACCCTCTTGCAGTTTACCGTGTCTTGCAACTTGTTCCTTTGTCCTTTTGTCAAAGCTGCCAGAGATGCCTCAACTCTGCATGGGTCCAGCTTTCTGCCTCCTCCACATTTGTGCCCAAACTGTGAAGCTTCGTATGTGAAAAGAAAATCAGCTCCTCGGCAGCAGGGCCTTCGTGCATCCCTGTCTTTGGTTTGATGCTGGCAGCCCTCAAGGCTCCCAGGGGACATCCCCCTTCAGTGTCCATCGCCCCCTCGCCACGCCTGCGTCTCCTCCTGGAGGCACTCGAGCCTCTCTCTCTTGGAACCAAACAAAGCCCCCATCTCCCCCACATCTGCCTCCATTTAACCTCACCCCCCCCCACTTCTTGAGAGCGCTGGCTACACCCCCACTTTACCTCCTTCTCAAAGGTCAATCCACTCCCATCTGGTTTCTGCGCCGCCACCCTTGACTGCTGGCTCCAAGGCCACCAGCTGCCTCCTCGTTGCTGAATCCAGTGAAGATTGTTTGTGACCTCTCCACAGCTCTGGACCTGCTGAACCCTCCTCCCTGGAAACATTCTCCTCCTCTTGGAAACAGGCCTCTTAAACTTCATCCTCTCCCACAAAGCCCAGACTGACAGCCAGAGACCCAGCTTCATCCTTGCACCTCTTCCCCTGGATTGCCCTCCACACATTTCCCCTCTGTTGGACAGCAGCCCTGCAGGCACGTCCCTCCAGGGGTCTCTGGAGCCCATCTCTTCCTCTCTATTCTCACTGATACCCCACGGAGCTCTCCTCCTCTCCCCGTCCCGAGGGAACTCCTCCTGGGCTTTCCCAGCCCTGGCTCTCTCTAGGCCACCCTCTCAATTTTGCTGGAGTGGAGCTGAACTCACCAGGTGTGGTCGGGTGACCATGCTGCTCCTGCTGCTTTACCTGGCTGACTCCAGTTCAGAGCGCAGCTGGGATGTCACTTCCTCCAGGAAGCCTACCTTTGCCTCGGTGATGGGGAACTCGTGTGTCCAGGTCCGCATTCCCCCACTGGTCTACCTTGAGGATCAGAGTTCTATCCTCCTTCTTCACTGCCACATCCCCCTGGTCTCCCCAGGTGCCCAGGGAATGATGGTTAAACAAATGGTTAAGGTCAGAGGGACCACTGTTACCTGCCTTTATCTGTCTCTTGATTTGGAGGTTGCTCTGTGTCCACTTCTCTCTGATTCCCTTCTTACTTTCTTGGGAGGGTGTGGTGGGCAGCTGGGTGGGGACTGGAGGTGGATTCTAGGGCAGATCCTTACTGAGTGAAAGAGTAGGTGGGATCAGGGTAGAGCAGAGGGACCCCCTTCTCCTGTTTCCCCTCTCTGTGGCTCTCATCTCTTTTCGGAGGACTGTGCTCAAGGTACAGGTCCTTGCCCTCTTGTCTGCTGCTACTCAGCTCCTCCGGGGTTTGGGACTGGATGGAATACCCCCTCTAGTTCTAAAGCTGCCCTCCTCATCTCCCCTCTGCTGCCCTCCTCTTGCCTTCTCCCCAGCCTCCCCCAACACCTGTAGCTTGCACTTGCCTGAGCCAGTTCAGTGGACACTTCTTGGTTGGTTCTGCCTGGGGCCCCTCCAGGGCGGAAGGACCCCTAGCGAGCAGGGCAGCCACGGGGCGCCCACTTGATGGGGCTGCGTAGGGCAGGGGCCGCTGGTCCCGCTCACTCACCCGGTTGGCTGCTCGCAGGTCCCGGGCTTAGCGGGTGGGCGGGGGACGCAGGGCGCCGGGGAGCAGCCCCCAGGGACCGGGAGGGGCCCGTGGCGGGCTGCGGCTGCGCGGGTTCTGAGCGCCCCTCTCAGCGTCGCTGCGGCTCCTCTGCTCCCTTTGAGCCCCCACGGATCGTCGTTCGCACCAAGTCTCCTCTCCTCTCTGGCTCCAGCTCCGCGCCGCCCTTCTCCCTTCCCCGTTTCTAGGTTTCACGCTTTTCAAGCGCCTGGCAGTGAACTCCCCGCCGCCCACTCGCTCTCCAGTCTGGACTCCTGGAGTCCGAGTCCGGGACGGACACCTTGCCGTTCACTCTGGAGTGAGGGGCGTAGGTCGCACTGCCTTCAGTCTCCGGGAGATTCCCCACCCTGGGCGGGGGAGGGGGATGGAACTATGGGAGCAGGAAGATTTTTCCAGACATGAGTCTTATTTTCAGCACCCTTTCTCCAATCACCCTCCACCAATCCTGTACCCTAGAAAGAGGTGTGGTCGTGAGCCCCTTATACAGCTCCTGGCGGGGTTTGTAAGGGCTTCTTAGAGGAGGGAGGAGGGAGTGGGAGGAGGGAGTGCTGGGCCCCGGAGCCTCCAGGCTGGACTGTGTTGGAAAGGACTGAGGGAGTCTGAGGTGCTGATTCTCCAGGATCTGGGGAGTTCAGCTGGAGGAGCATCTCCAACCGCTTCTTCATTCATTCACTTATCCGCTCATCAGTCCGCCCTGTTGTGAACCCCATGCCAGGCAACCTTAGTCCTGGCAGTGGTCTGGGAGGGACCACTCCCCTTCCATATGCGGATGAAGAAACTGTGGCTCCAGGCTTCACTCTCTGGTTCACCCCCTCTGCCCCTCACCCGGTAAGGGGCTGCGCAGAACCCGGATGTGAGTCTTATCTGTCCAGGCACAGACTCCAGTCCTCCAGGTTGACCCAGTGGGAATGTGACTTCCAGGGGACTTCCTGGACCCAGCACCCCCCACCTTTTGTATATTCTCAGCACTCAAAGACTGGCCAGCACAGCCACAGCTGAGGTCTGAGTGAGGTTACTGGCAGAACTAATTTCATTTATTGACTAGAATGCTGAAAGAGCTGGGTCCAAAGACCTGTCTGTGTCCCCTCACTCCCATGCTGAATGGAGGCTTCTGGATCTGCTCAGAGGGGAGGGGGCGCTTTCCCTTCCCACTGCCCATCACACAATCCCTGCCTGCTGGGCCCAACCTCACTTCCTTCTAAAGCTTGCATGGGGAGAAGGCAGTGACTCCACATGGCCACATGACCAGATTGAGGGGGTGGGGGAGGTCGGGGGTGGGGGGTGGGTAGAGATGCAGTTGGGAAGGAGGTATGCAGACACTCACCCGGACTGGGGGGGAAGGGAAAACTCAGGAAGCCTGTGGCAGGGAAAGAGAAGAAACAGGCCCAGGCCTGGAGAACTCCCAGAGCTTCAAGGGTCCTTTGAGCCCCCACACAGTTCTTCCTCAACAGACATAGCTCTCGCCTGTTCGCGTGTTCATTTCTTAATTTATTGCACTCTGATCCCCAGCACTGCTCTGTGTCTGGCTCTGTCAGGCATCTGGGATACCATAGGCCAGCCTGGGGGAGATCACGGCTGGGAAGGGTTGATGGTGGGTGAGGCAGGAACCACAATCCCCACGGCTCAGGCTCCCCTTTCTTCACTTCTACCCCGTCTACCCCTGGGCATCTCTTTGGGGCACTGCTAGTGAAGACTGAAGATGGACCAGAGGAAGGGTTTCCTTATTGATCAAGGAAACCAGACCTGAGTTATTGTTCATGATGATCATGCTGAGGGAAAGGAGAAGGGGCAGGGAGCAGGCAGGAGGGATGTGAAAAGGAAGGAAACGGAAGGAGGGGAATGTTGACTTCCCTTGGGTTGGAGGAACCAAACACTCCCCAGCCCCCCAGCATTTGGGAAACTGATTCTATCCATGGAGCTCTATCCCACTGTGATCAGGGCATTGGTCCCTGGGGCCTGCGCAGAGGGCAGCAGAGGGTAGAGCTTTGGGCAGGTAGAGAGAAGGAGCCTGAGTGCGAGGTCTGGCTCCACAATCTCTCACCGTGGGACTCGATTCCTTTTCCTGCAGAGCCTCAGCTTTCCCATCTGTACAATTGGATTGTCTCTTCTACTTTTGGTGTGGTTTTCCAACATCTACCGGGAACTTTCCATGTGCCTGGCTGTCAGCTCCCTACTTTAATGAAGGGGGGAAATAGAGGCCACTCAGAGTGCTGTGCGCTGTGATGGTGCACAGAGAATCAATCAGGGGAAGCTTTCAAGAGGAGGCATCATCTGCAGTGATCCTTGGAGAATGAAACTCCTCATAGCTTATCTTCTGCTCACCAACCAGGACAGGAGCCGCATGGAGCAGAAGTCTGCACAGAGGTCACATTGAAGGCCCAGGTGTGTGAGGAGCAGTGGGGAGGGAGGAGCAATGTTTTCTGCACAGTCACACACTGGTCAGGTCTGCCTGGCCCCAAACCCTATGAATATGTGGAGCCTGAAGTGGCTCTCCAGGGAAAGCCTAGGGAATTGTTTCTCCATCAAATTTAAGCCATTTAACATTTATTGAGCACTTACTGTCTACCCTTATGCAAACTGGAAAAAGGGCAATAGGCAGTAGATTTAAATACAATTAGTAATTGTTTTGTGAAAAAGGAGATTTCAACCTGCCTGAAGAGTGTTGAGAGAGGGATGGTGGAGGAGGACGTGGAGGGCATTGTGGTTGGGGACACTTGGAAGGGGGCCTTCAGAGGTGGAGGTTTGATAGGCAGAGAGGCATGGGGGGGAGCATCCAGAACATGGGCCAGGGCTTGGAAGCTCGGATGCGTTTAGGTTGCTCAGGAGTGGTGAGAGGGTGGGGAGGAGAGGAAGGCTGGAGGTCTTATCTGCAGTCAGATCTTGAAAAGCCTTAAACAGTGGAGTCAAACCCCAGGAGTCTCAGCACAGGGGTCAGCTCTGAACGCCTCCTCCTGAAAGCCTCCAGGCCCTGCCTCCTGGGCTCCTGTCAAGGCAGTGACCATTTCGTTTTTCCAGGCTCTGCCCCTTGTCTGGTTCACTGCTGCTCAGGGCCTGTACCTGAGGAGTGGTTCAAAGCTTCTGATATTCAGAAGAGTCTGGTCTGGCCCCTCAATCCAGCCAGTGAATTCTTGAGGCCCAGGGCCAGGCCTTCAGGGCTGAGGTCTCAGAACCTGGCTGTGGTTCCTGAGGGTTTGTAGCTCACTTCCCTGGCCAGGCTGGAGCAAGGGACTGGGGCATCACTGGGCCCCACATTCCAGAGAAGCCAGTCAGTAGATCAGAAAGGGAAGAAAGCTGAGCTGCCGTCCGGAGAGAAGATCCAGGTCAAGAGCCTGAAACTAGAGACACCTTGGTCCCAGCCCCGCCCGTCACAAGAATCCATTTCCAATGGCTTTGGCGGATGCAGGTCTGGTGTCTCCAGGAGCTGGTTCTTCTCAGGTTCTGATCCAGGCAGGCTCTGAGACTGGTGGAGCAGGGGGAAGAGAGTGCAGGGCAGGGGGCAACCCCTCAGCCCCTGCCTCAGCCCTCCCCAGTCCCCCGGCCCCCAGGCTTCAGCTTCTCCAGGGTTCTGCTCACGGTGGACAGGCTGCTCCGGGCTCCTGTGGGAGGGACCAGTACAGGGTGGCTGAGTAGACAGATCCTGGGTCAGAGCCTCCCAGAGGGACCTGGGGTCAGAAGGGATAGAATGGGGAGGGAGGGAGTCTTGGGGGGCAGCCTGGTTTAGAGAGGCATGGGTAGTCAGAGTGGCCCTTCAAGAGGACAGCAACACTGTGTGGGAGTTAGAGGCAGGACTGGGGGCTGACGGCCTGGTTTCTGGCCCCACCTCTTCCCAGTTGAGTCTCATAACCTCCCTGGGCCTCAATCAGTTCAGTTCAGTCACTCAGTCATGTCAGACTGTCTGCGACCCCATGGACTGCAGCATGCCAGGCTTCCCTGTCCATCACCAACTCCCGGAGCTTGCTCAAACTCATGGCCATTGAATCGGTGATGCCATCCAACCATCTCATCCTCTGTTGTCCCCTTCTCCTCCTGCCTTCAATCTTTCCCAGCATCAGGGTCTTTTCCAGTGAGTCAGTTCTTTGCATCAGGTGGCCAAAGGATTGGAGTTTCAGCTTCAGCATCAGTACTTCCAATGAATATTCAGGACTGATTTCCTTTAGGATGGACTGGTTTGATCTTCTTGCAGTCCAAGGGATTCTCAAGAGTTTTCTCCAGCACGACAGTTCAAAAGTATAAATTCTTCGACGCTCAGCTTTCTTTATAGTCCAACTCTCACATCCATACATGACTACTGGAAAAACCATAGCTTTGACTAGATGGACCGTTGTCAGCAAAGTAATGTCTTTAGCTTTTTAATATGCTGTCTTGTTTGGTCATAACTTCTCTTCCAAGGAGTAAGTGTTTTTTAATTTCATGGCTGCAGTCACCATCTGCAGTGATTTTGGAGTCCCCCAAAATAAAGTCTCTCACTATTTCCATTGTTTTCCAATCTATTTGCCATGAAATGATGGGACCTGGTGCCATAATCTTAGTTTTTTGAATGTTGAGTTTTAAGCCAACTTTTTCACTCTCCTCTTTCACTTTCATCAAGAGGCTCTTTAGTTCTTCGCTTTCTGCCATAAGGGTGGTGTCATCTGCATATCTGAGGTTATTGATATTTCTCCCGGCAATCTTGATTCCAGTTTGTACTTCATCCAGCCAGGCATTTTGCAATGAAGTACTCTGCATATAAGTTAAATAAGCAGAGTGACAATATACAGCCTTGATGTACTCCTTTCACAATTTGGAACCAGTCTGTTCCATGTCCGGTTCTAACTGTTGCTTCTTGACCTGAACACAGATTTCTCAGGAGGCAGGTAAGGTGGTCTGGTATTCCCATCTCTTTAAGTTTTACACAGTTTGTTGTGATCCACACAGTCAAAGTCTTTGCCATAGTCAATAAAGCAGAAGTAGATGTTTTTGTGGGACTTTCTTGCTTTTTCAATGATCCAACAGATGTTGGCAATTTGGGCCTCAGTTGCCCCATTATGTAAAGTGGGGCCTAATTATAGTACCTGCCTCATATGGCTGTTCTGAAAATGAAACAAATCAATATATGGAAAGTGCCTGGACAGTGTCTGGGATGGAACCTTTTGCTGAGTGCTCAGCATCCTACCATGGGCAGCAGACACTGGGAGTAGGGGCACCTTTGAGAAACTCTTGCCCTGAAATTTTCCAGTGTGGTGGGATGGAGGAGGATGGAGATGCCCATTTTCGGGTACCAGCTCTGAGAGTTGGATTCCACGATGGGAGAGGAGAGTGAGAAAATAATTGGGCATTGGACTAGGAGAGGGAGGGCAGCATGGTGCTATACTGGGCCTGACAGAGAAATCTTGGGGACCAGAGGGGCTGAGCTCCGCCTGGAGCAAGAAGCGTTTTGACTGAGCTCGTGGAAGAACTATGCAACACTTCTGCCTCCCTGTGATTGGAGAAGCCCCCTTTGCACTTCCATCATGGTGGCTTCTCTGGGCTGTGTACCCAGAGGAGAAGAAGGAAGATAGACTCTGGAATTTCTGGAACTTACCCTCTTTATTTCCGTTGGTGCTGGATCTTCCCTCCCCATGGTCTGCCCCTGGCTGGGGGTGGATTCTCAGGCTTCCTGTAGGATGAGAGCACCCCAGCCCTGTGGTTACTGAGCCATTCTTAAATCAGGTCCAGCTATGGGAAGGGAAGTCCTTCCTGTTGTCTACTCCCCATCCTGGCTGCTGTCGGTGCTCCATTGCTTCCTTTACGTCTCCCATGTGATCTGTGCAGATTTGGGGAGGGGAACGAAGGTGGAAGAAATGGGCCCTTGAAGGAGAACACAGCAGATATTTAAGGAGGTGGGGGTCTTGGGGAGAACTGGGGATGAATGTATAGGGCTGACGGAGATGGGAGCTTCTATGTGGGGAGCTGAGAGGAGGTGAGGAGCTATCCAGGGTCCTGAGGTCTCAGGGGAGCTGCTGCTGCTGTCGCTTCAGTAGTGTCCGACTCTGTGCGACCCCATAGATGGCCCACAAGGCTTCCCCATCCCTGGGATTCTCCAGGCAAGAACACTGGAGTGGGTTGCCATTTCCTTCTCCAATGCATGAAAGTGAAAAGTGAAAGGGAAGTCGCTCAGTCGTGTCCGACTCTTAGCGACAGCATGAACTGCAGCCTACCAGGCTCCGCTGTCCATGGGATTTTCCAGGCAAGAGTACTGGAGTGGGGTGCCATTGCCTTTTCCTCAGGGGTTATCTGGAGATCTCAGAGGCTTTGGGGAAGAAGGAGAACTTATCAGGGGAGATGGGGGTTCTAGGTCCTCTGAGCTGGTTCAGGGACTTAGTGGAAGGCTGGAGTCTGTGTGCAATCACAGCAATGCCTACACAACACACACACACACACACACAGCATCTCTAACACACGCAGCCAGTACAGTCACACATGTGGGCTTGGCTGCACTGCATGGTGGGTCTTACACACAGAGGGTCTCCCGCAGTTCTTGGTGGAGGTAGGGATGGGGGAGAGGACTCACCTATCATGGGCAGGATGTGGTCCAGGTTGAACCGAGACTTCAGGAAAGGGTAGGCCAAGATGAGGAGCCCTAAGAAGAGAGACACGGAGGGGTTCAGTGGTGAGGAGGGAGCCTGTTTAGGGTGAGCTGTATGAAGCTGTGGGCTATGAGCCTGGGGCTGGGTTATGGGTGTGTATGGGAGCAGCATGAGTGGGCAGGGTTGGGACTGTGGGTGTGTGAATGTAGCCTGTGAGTGCATGCGTCGGTTGAGGGGCATTCCCCAACACCCAGCCCCAGGAGGGGGTGGGGAGCAGTGCCTTCGGGGGAAGGGGTTACTGGCTGTGAAGGCCCAGGCTCCTGGCTCCACCCTGCCCAGGTGATGGCAGTCTGGTTTCTTCCTTCCTCTGCAGCTGGAAGTGGGCCCATTGGCACCCCCCAGCTCTGATTATCCAACTTCCCCTAGGGCTCCCAAAGGCAGGGCTGGAGGCTCCTCAGTGAGCTGGGGAGCGGGTAGTGGAAGAATGGGTCCTGCTCTGTCACTCCCAAGGGTTTGGCCCCTGGCCTGAGTTCACAGGTGCAGATGCCAGAGCCCACTGACCTGGTGCTTCTGGTTCTGCCCATGCCCAGGATGGTGGAGGGGATGTGGGATGTACCCAGCACCACTGTGGGGATATCAGTGGGCCTGGTCCGGACAGACAGACAGATGCCTGGATAGACAGATCTGCTGTGGCAACATTCCAGGAAAGAAAAGGAAACCTTTTGTCCGAGCTGGATCCTGTCGGGGCTCAAGGGGGGCCCACAGAGAACTCTGTCCTTCTCTACCCACCCCCCACCAGCTCATCCGGAGCAAGCTTATGAGTCCTAACACTAACTCAAGAGCTCAGGACTTGGGACTGGGGAGCTGGAGCGGGAGTGGCCCAAGAGCAGTGGTCAGTGGCTCCTGCTCCACACCTCCTCACCCCTGCAGTGTGCCGTGGGAATCTCACCCCAGCCTCCCTCTCCCTCCCTGTATCCCTGATGGCTGCCTTGCTCACACATCCAACTTCTATCCTCTCCAACCGATTCCTGATGACCCAGCTCTTCCCTCCATTTCTTGTTCACCTGGCTGTGGTCCCCTCACCCCACCCCCCGCCCCAGCTCCCTCTCTGAGCCCAGCACCTTCTCACCCAGACCAGCAGCGCCAATAAAGATCCCGCCCACGGCAGCTGCAGCTTTGGAGATGGAGACGCCGATGATGATGCTGCCGGCCACCAGGCCGAGGGCCACGCAGGCCAGCTGCAGGCAGCGGAAGTCTCTGCTGCTGATGGGGATGTCCATGCAGGCCTACCCAGGGCACTGCCTCCACCAGCGGAGCCTGTCCCCAAAACAGCTCTGGAGGTCTCGATCCTCTTGGATGTCTCCTTGCTGGAGCTTCACCTTCAGGAAGAGAGTCTCTGGGCAGTAAGATTCTGGGCTGCTAACCTTTGGGTCTATCTGCAACCCTATCCCACCGCAGTCTCCGGGGCCCCACCTTGAGCGAGGATCTCTCCCAGGTCACCCCAGCTTACTCTTCCTCCCCTATAGGCCCCTGAAGCTGGAAGCCACTGTCAAGATTCCTGCCTGACCACATCTGGCCTTGGCTGCCAGAGCTCTGGAGAGCTGGGCCTGTGCCCTGGGGGTTTGCTCCTGCCAGCCTCCTCTCAGGAGAGCTCAGCCTGAGCTCCCCTGCCCAGGACATCCTGCCCCAGGTCCCTGGAGCCTACTCAGCTGCCACTGAGCTTCAGCCTATTAAAGTTTAAAGCAATGGTTGCAAGGGGGAGGGGGTCCAGAGGACCAGGCTTCCTCAGAGATGTAGGCAGCAGAAGGTGCTGAGTTATTTATGAGGTTGCAATGTGAGTTGCTGCCCACAGGCCCATGAGGGCAGTCAGCCCAGGTTCCACTGTGGGTCCTGGAAGGGGATGGATGAGCCGGTGGCTTCATATGGGGCTCGGCAGCCAGAGATGTGAGGACTCCTGGCCACATGCTCAGGACCCGTTCTGCTGCACCTTTGGTTGGAGATGAACCCGAGGCCCCCTCTTGGGGACTTGGAGACAGGGACCTGGAAGGAGATCTGGATGAGGCTCAAGAGACAGACAGGACCAGCGACAGGGCCAGGAGGAGGAGAGAGGGAGGGTCCTTCCATGTCCACTCTTTACCCCCACCTTGTCCCTCTCTGGGCCCCAGGCAGGTGAGGATGGTCTCTTCTCCTCAAGTAGGTTCCGTTTTAGTTGCAGAGGGCTGAGAGGGGGAGCCCCTCCAGCTACCCTTGGGGTCCTTGGTGGGGAGGCTAACAGGAAGGAGCAGTGGTGGGGGCAGGGTGGGAGGACACACATGCAGGCTAGGGGCCAGGGTTGGGAGGAGGGATTGGCAGGGGCTGGGTTATCAGCAGCCGGGATCTGGAGATTGGCACGAGGCTGGCGCCTCCTGACCTCCAGGCTGTGCTCTGCCCAGCCTGTCTGACCTACTTGCTGCTGCTGCTGCTAAGTTACTTCAGTCGTGTCCGACTCTGTGTGACCCTATAGACGGCAGCCCACCAGGCTCCCCCGTCCCTGGGATTCTCCAGGCAAGAACACTGGAGTGGGTTGCCACCTCCTTCTCCAATGTGTGAAAGTGAAAAGTGAAAGTGAAGTCGCTCAGTCATGTCTGACTCGTAGCGACCCCACGGACTGCAGCCCACCAGGCTCCTCCGTCCATGGGATTTTCTAGGCAAGAGTACTGGAGTGGCTTGCCATTGACCTACTTGCAGGATCCACCAAATGAAGATCCGGCAGTGGTAACCCACCCTAGCCTGGCCCAGCCCTGTCCCGTACCCTCTGCCAGCCCTCAGCACTGCAGGACCCTGCTTGGTCAGCGCCAGCTCTGAGGAGCCATTCCTGAAGGCAGCTGAGTGGTCATGTCACCATGTTGAAGTGCTGGCCACCTGTCTCTATTCTCTGTCTCTTCGGTAGACTGTGAGCCCCCCTAGGGCAGGTTCAGGGACTGCGTGCCACTGAATGGCTAGAGGGCACCTGGTGTGGGCTTCCGGACAGAAGGACATTGCTCAGGGAGCTCTCAGACCTGCACAACCATCTCAGATTGATCGCGGGCACCATGGGAGCTCTGTCTTCAACTGGAGGCTTTCCTGGTGAGGATAGAAGCCTGGGAAGACCAAGGTCATCTGACTGAGCTTCAGCTGAGGGAAGGCCCCGCCAGGAAGCTGGAGTGAGACCTCGGCAGGGCAGGTGTGAACTCAAAGATGTGGAGAAAGGAGGGTTGACCACAGAACACCGAGGGGCCCCTGAGCCATGTTCCTGGTCCTCATTCGGGGAAGCCCTGGGGTGGGCGTCTCCAGCCACAGCTGCAGCTGCCAGCATCCCCTGTGCCTCTCACCAGGATGAGGTCCGATTACTCTTCTAATTAGGCATCAAATGACAGCCCTGTTTCTGTCACATGTAATTGATCCCCCACTGACTAGTTTTAGAAAGAGCCATCAAAATAATTGTCCATGGAAATGTGTTCCTGAGACATCAAGCTTTGGGAACCCGAGCACCCCCTACAACGCCCTTGGCCCCCATTAAGTGTTTTCATAACTCTGGCTGGGAGAGGCCTGTCCGGCTCTCCTCCCGTTGTCAGGCTGAGGGTGATGTGTGCACACTATCAGCAAGATAGCACTCTGGTTCCACATCTCTGAGGTGGGAACCTCGCACTGTGGGCCTCACCTTGCTCATCTGGTGAGTGGGGATGAGGATGGCAGGGGAGTCGGGGGTGCCTGTGCATTGTGACTTTCTGATTCCAGAACACTCTGATCTAAGAACTGCAGACTAGTTCTAAATTAGAGATTTTCTTTGACATTGTAAATCCCTCCGGGCAGAGAGGCAGAGCAGAGACTGTGGAGGAGAGACACATAGAGCCATCCTCAGCTACGAGATCACAGAACTCCCCAGCTCCTCTCCAGAACAGATGGGCACACCGAGACACAGGGAGGTGGAAGGACAGCCCGAGTCCACGGTAGATTCTGGCGTCCAGCTTTCCCGCTCAGTTGGGAAGGGGGCTAGCACATCTCTAAAGTGTCTTCTCTGAGGTGGGACGAATTGGCAACCCCACCATCAGAGGGAGACATTGCGTTCAGAAGAATCAGGCCAAGTCCTGCATGGTTCCCTCATGAAAGGAGTGTCACTAAAGGCCACTGCAAATTTGTGACATCTCTATTTATTCACACTGTTCATGGGGTTCTCAAGGCAAGAATGAGGAAATGGTTTGCCATTCCCTTCTCCAGGACTGATTAGAGAGAGGGGAGACGTGTTAATTTTTTCCTGTAGCAATTGTGGCCGTGCCAGCTCTGAAAAAGCAAATGTATGCTTGCCCTTGGGCGATGCACTTGCTATCACAGGTAAATGAGGTGGAAGCCCAAGCTCTAGAGCCTGTCCACCCGCCATTTCCTCACCCCCAAGCTCAGAACCGCACCCCCACCCTCCACTGAAGCCTGGGTCCTCCAGGCCCCTGGATTCAGAGTGTGGCTGGGCCTTGGGTCACCACTGAATTCTGTCAGAAAATCTCTTTTTCTCATGGGAAGGCTAGGGTTGGAGGGGGCCTGCATGTGCTCTTTCCTTCCCAGAAGCATGAAGTCCAAGAGTGGCATGGGGTGGGGAGGAAGGGTGGGTGAAAAGACATCAGCTTGGTTTAGTTCTGTTTATTTTCCTTGAGGGCTAAGGACCCCGGAAAGGAGTGTGATTAATTCACTGATCCCCTGGGGGATGGGCAGCTTTCCCGGACTGTTCAGAAGCTGAAGTCGGGGAAGTGGCTTCCAAGGCAACTGCTACCATGGCAACAAGTGCCAGCCGTGGGGGGGACCTTGCTTCTCACTGCTCCCCTCAGACCTCAGCAGCTGGAGCAGCTGGCATGGAGCTCACTGCTGATCACTGAGCTGGATCTGGCGAGGGGCAGTCAGCCAAGAGGGAGAAGGGGCCCTCAGAGCTCAGGCAGGTGGACCCTCAGAGGGAGAGACTCCAGCACTGTCCCTGACCCCTCATGGAGCTCAGACAGGAGTGCTCAGTGTCCTTGAGAATCAGGACAGAGTGGGGCTGAGGTCTGCCAGCCTGAGTCTGTGGCATTCCCACCCTCTCCTTAGGGCAGCCAGCACGTGAGCATAGAGCTGGGACACTGGCTGCCACAGTTCCAGGTTCCAGAGCCTCACTTAGCATGTCTGCCTTGCCCCAGCACAGCCCAGGCACAGGGCCTGGTCCTCAGAAAAGGCAGGAAACTTCCCAAGGTCACCAGTGAGCAGTGACAAAGGAAGGACTAGAACCAGGGCCCCTGGCCCCCAACCTGGCTCTTCCCCTGGCATAACAGCTGCCCTTTGGGGACAGGGACCCTGGCTCAGAGGGATAGAGCAGAGTGTCAGCAGGAGAATCCCACAAAGGGCCAGAGGTCAGCCCCATGTGGAAAGCCCAGACCCATCTGCACCCACACAAGCTTTCCTCATTGTCATCACTGGGGCCCAGTTGCGCAATTCTGGCCCAGGAGACAGTAATAACTACAACTATCACAACTAACAGGCTTCCCTGGTGGCTCAGAGGTAAAGAATCTGCCTGCCAATACAGGAGACATGGGTTCAATCCCTGCATTGGGAAAATCCCCTGGAGAAGGAAATGGCAACCCATTCCGGTATTCTTGCTTGGGAAATCCACGGAGAGAGGAGCCTGGTGGGCTACAGTCCATGAGGTTGCAAAAGAGTCGAACACAACTTAATGACTAAACAACAACAATCACAGCTAATATTTACTGTGTGTGCTTGGAACCGCTCTAAAGACTACATTTGTTAATTTGTAACCTCACAACAGCACCATGATAAGCATTAGCTTCCTCAGTTTCTGGTTTAAGAAACTGAGACCCCTGGAGAATTAAATAACTTGCCCAAGGCCAGTAAGTGAAACAGCTGGGATTTGAACCCAGGCAGCACAGCTCTGGGCATCAGATCTGTAGGAAAAATTCCACTTCTACCTTCCTAGCTCTATAGCTGTGGGCAAGCTTTTTTTTTTTTTTTTCCTTTCTCTGATTGGTGTTTCATGTTGCTGCTGCTGCTAAGTCACTTCAGTCGTGTCCAACTCTGTGTGACCCCATAGACGGAAACCCACCAGGCTCCCCCATCCCTGGGATTCTCCAGGCAAGAACACTGGAGTGGGTTGCCATTTCCTTCTTTCATGTTAAGTGCCATAAAATAGCACCTTAACTCATATGACTGCTGTGAAAATTAAATGAGATGCCTGTGAGCTTCTCAGAAAGTACTCAGTAAGTGGATGATAATGCCAGCAAAACTGAAGTAGGCACAGTGGTTGGGAGAGCAGAGCCATGGACAAGAGACCTTGCCAGGTGCAGCCAGTGGGTTCAGATCAGTTCAGTTGTCGCTCAGTCGTGTCTGACTCTTTGTGACCCCATGAATCACAGCACGCCAGGCCTCCCTGTCCATCACCAACTCCCAGAGTTCACTCAAACTCATGTCCATCGAGTCGCTGATGCCATCCAGCCATCTCATTCTCTGTCGTCCCCTTCTCCTCCTGCCCCCAATCCCTCCCAGCATCAGAGTCTTTTCCAGTGAGTCAACTCATCACATGAGGTGGCCAAAGTATTGGAGTTTCAGCTTCAGCATCAGTCCTTCCAATGAACACCCAGGATTGATCTCCTTTAGAATGGACTGGTTGGATCTCCTTGCAGTCCAAGGGACTCTCAAGAGTCTTCTCCAACACCACAGTTCAAAAGCATCAATTCTTCGGCGATCAGCTTTCTTCACAGTCCAACTCTCACATCCATACATGACCACTGGAAAAACCATAGCCTTGACTAGACGGACCTTGGTTGGCAAAGTAATGTCTCTGCTTTTTAATATGCTATCTAGGTTGATCATAACTTTCCTTCCAAGGAGGAAGCGTCTTTTAATTTCCTGGCTGCAATCAGCATCTGCAGTGATTTTGGAGCCCCCCAAAATAAAGTCTGACACTGTTTCCACTGTTTCCCCAACTATTTCCCATGAAGCCAGTGGGTAGGATGGGGGAATACTTGATCCACGAAGCTCCCATAAGTCACACCCTGCTGGGCCAAACTGGAGGACTGACCAGAGTGGGGTTGGAGTCTAGAGACAAGACTCACACCCTGGTTCCCAGTCCCCAGGGACAGGGATACTTAGGGTCAAAAGGCTCAGAGTCTAAAGGCCTGCTTATCCAGCCCATCCCACATTGGGTAGATGAAGGGATGCAAGGATGGCAAGGGTTCCTGCAAAGAAATGACCACCATCAGAAAGCACGTCCTCGTCACCATGGAGGGTTCACAGTGCAGAAGAGCTGGCAGCCTGGCCCATGACTTGCCCCCACAGCAAAGAGCCCTGCACCCCGTTTCGGCTTTCTGCTCTCCCAGGGAGAAGAGCTTAGCAGCAGAGCCCAGTCGACTGCCCTGACACTTGGACCTCCCTCTGCCGCCACCTTGGGAATTTCTTTTTTTGAAAAAAAAATTTTTTTTTTAAATGTTTAAAAACTTTTTTAAAAATTATTTGGCTGGGTCAGTTTTTCATTGCATCATGCAGACCTTTGGTTATGGCACGTGGACTCGCTAGCTGTGGCACATGGTCAGGAGCACTGGAGCTCAGTAGTTGCGGCAGGCAGGCTTAGCTGCTCTTCGGCATGTGGGATCTTAGTTCCCTGACTAGGGATCAAATTCACATCCCCTGCATTGCAAGGCAGATTCTCAACCACTGGACTGCCAGAGAAGTTCCTCCTTGGGAATTTCTAAAGGCCCTTCCCAAACAGCCCTCTGAGTCTGGTTCTGAGGGTTACTAGGGCAACAGGCACGGAAGCCCTCTGCTCGACAAACATGTGGATGGAGGTGCCGTTTTTCTTTGTTGCCAACTCTGGCAGGACAAACATAGTCCTGGGCACACAATGGAGCCTCGAGGAAGGCTCAGTGCTGCTTCAGACAGAGGGGACTCTGCTCTGCTTGGGTGGGTGGGCTGGGCTGGGACAGGGTACACCTGTTGAAGTGCTCTTTGAGGTTAGCTTGCATGAACACTGCTGACACGGCCTCTTTCACCTGATGGGAGATCCTAAAAGGCAGAGGCAGCTTCCTACTTATCTCTGGGTCCTCGCACAGAGTAAGAGATTGACAGATGGTAGGTGAATTTCATTTCCTCACCTAAAAAACAGAAGCAATGATCTCTCCTTCACCTTGTGTCATGGATCCAATGAAGAGGTCTTGACAAGAGGCACCCGACCCCCTCGGCTAGACTCAGCCCCTCTCCAGAAGGCCTGTCTCCTCTTCAGGACTGCAGGTGAAGAAACGACCACCAGGAAGACACCAGAATTGAAAACAGTTTTATTAAAATAAGTGCAATGTGTCCTTGCACCGTATAAACATCTGACATATGCAAATCAATTTTCTTGGGTAACTAAGCAGCTCAGCTATCTGATGCTGGATAGGCCTCTGTGCTCGCCAGCAGCAGAGACCACATGGCTCCAACCAGGGTGGCCGGGCAGCCTCCAGACTCGCACCACATCAGGCACAGAGCTCCTCACTGCCCCAGACCTGCACTGGCCTCCGTAACAGGCCCGAGGGAGGAAGCAGCAGACAGACTGGTCTCTAAGTCACTCATTGTCTGAACAGCTTAAAATCAGTTAAGAGTAACAGAAATAGTTGATTAACATCTTCCAAATGCATGGACATTCAGGAGAGCAGCCCTAAGAGCTCTGGAAAGTCCATGGGCTCATAGTGGGAATTAAAAGTCTCATCTCTGCTGGAAGAGTGTGGTTAAAAAACAAACAAACACACGCATCTTTAAAAACAAAATAATACCGACTTTAGCAGCAATCCCAAACAAGGAAGAGGATGATAAATGAGGGACACATTTCGGTCACGGCAAAGAAAGATTATGTGCTTCTCTGCGTTATCGACTGGAAGACTGATCTGGCTTCCTGAATTGAGGGGATGGCTTCGCTTAGCCATGGGGGAGGACGTCCGGAGGACACAGGAAGGTGGGAGGACCGCCAGAGGCGGGTGACAGTGCGGTGAGGGGGAAGAGCCACTGTCAATGGACGCTTCTCAAGGCTGGCTCCCCGAAGGCCACAGCCCCAGCCCTACAGCTGCCTGGCGGTGAGAGTGGGCTGGATCCTCCATCCACCGGCGGGTGAGCAGGTGGGCAGGAGCCCAGTAAAGAGACGTCCCTGCCGCAGGCCATTATGCAAAGTGACAAGTGATTGCTTTCCTTTTCAAAGACGACCCTCCTCCCCTTTGGAAAAAGCTTTTTCCTTGAGGACTCTGGGGACAGGAGGATGAGAGCCTTCATGGAGGAAAAGGCCTGGATGGAGCTGCAGAGCAGGCCTCTCACAGGTTTCCAGGGTGGCAGGGCCTGGACAGGCCTGGGGCCCAGAGTGGGTCAGGGTGCTGGCGTTGTTGGTGTCGGGCTGGGCGGCTCGTCTCCACTGCGACCTGCATGGGCCAGCGCCCTCCGTCGGGCCAGGCGGGACTTGGAGGGAGGGGAAAGCTTCACAGAGCAGAGGCACTCAGCCAACGCCTCAGACTCCTCGGCCAGCTTGTTCTGCTCGTTCTCCTCGTGCTGAGACAGCTGGCGGTTAAGGGCGATGGCCTCGGCCGCGAAGAGCGTCAGGTCCATTGTGCTGCTATTCCTGCAGGGATGGGGGAGGGGAGCACGGA
This sequence comes from Moschus berezovskii, assembly GCF_049115385.1. Classification (NCBI taxonomy): domain Eukaryota; kingdom Metazoa; phylum Chordata; class Mammalia; order Artiodactyla; family Moschidae; genus Moschus; species Moschus berezovskii. The sequence continues at coordinate 21,151,023 of NC_142463.1, forward strand.
AGAGAGGGAGGCAGGGTTCAGCGGGGTCCGCCAGCCAGCTCCCCGACACCCGCGCCAGCTGCTGCGATTCTGTGCTCCCACTGGACTTTTCCGAGCTGGCACAGGTTGCCCTCCCCAAACAGATTCTTGCATGGGTTTAGACTCACTGGGGCTAGAAAGGGTTTGAGCCTCAAGGACAGACTTAAAGAGTTGGGACAAACGCTCCGTTCTATCCAGAGCGCCCACTTCTGAGCTCTCAAGGCTCTGCACAGAGCTCCACCAGAGGAAGGGCCATAGCACATGAAACTCACCCACATACATCCCTCTCCGTCAGGATAGGGGGCGCCAAGAGCAGGGGCTGTGCCTTTCCGTCTGAGTCCCAGAACCCAGCTCTGGGTTTGCTGAATCAGTATTCTAAGGTGGACCTGAGGTTTGGAGCCTCAAAGATTCTGGATGCAGCTCTACAGAGTCAGGGAGGAACCCAAGTTGGACTCAAATGATTTGTGACTATAAAGTGTAAGACTTCCCTGTATAATTCTGGGAAACAGGCCAGGAGGTTGGCTCCCAGAGTCTTTAGCCCTGGCTCTTGAGGAATAGGGAGTGCTCACTGGGAACACGATCTGGTGTTAAAAGGCACCAGAGTCAAACAGATCTGGTTCAAAGTCTCACTCCCTAGGCTACTGGGTGTATGCGTGTGTGCTCAGTCATGTCTGACTCTTTGCAGCCCTATGGACTGCACCTTTAAGTTAACTTCTATTGCTCAGTTTTCTCATCTATAAAATGGAGCAATAGGAACATCTTTTAAATTTATTGTAAAGCTTATGGGATACAACACATGTAAAGCCCTTAGTACAAAATCCGGTGGGTGGTATTTCTTATACAGTGGCTGTTATTGTCTGTCTAGTAGTGTATATGACTCTTGGTCCCTCTGCCTCACAGGGCCCTGGATTTCTGCTACTTTCAACAACCCCCTGCAGTAGAAGGAAACCTTGGTGTGCTTTGGGCTGTAAATAGTGATTTCCAGTTACGATTCATGAGGATACACAAAACAGGTTTTTCTTCTGCAAACAGCCTAGGGAGGGATCTTAAAGATGCTGGGGCAGGGGAAACCAGGTGGAAGAAGAGAAGAGAGGGAGCAGATTTACTGTAGAGGGAGATAAGGAAGAGAAGCAGGAAGAGGGAGGCCAGACATCTGAGCTTAGAGATGGGCTCCACGTCCCCCACATTGGCCCCAGCATGGCTGAGAGCTTGAAGGGAAAGTTAAAGCCAAATGAGGAAGGGCGTTGAGTGTGACAGGAGCATTTACCTCTGGAGGACTTGCGGCGTGGGGAGTCCCCTTTCTGGAGCTTGCTAGAACGGGAAGGACAGATGTGTGGGTAAGTGCTGCCCCCTCTTTCAAGAGTGGTCCCTACCCAAGCCAGCAGAGGGGGCAGCTTACTAGAGGTTCGGGCTCAGCACCGGGACTTGCCCAGGCATGCCGGCAGAGTCAGACCTTCCAAGGAGACAGCAAGCAAGGTACAGCACCCAACCCAGCTGCCTCTGCATGGAGAGCCCTCTCTCTCCCTGATGAAGTCCTAATCACCTTCCAAGATCCCAGCTCCAGGGTCATGTCCCCATGAGACATTCCCCTTGTCCTGCCCCACAACCCGTCCCAAGCAGAGGTGGGTCCTTGTCCTGTGGTACCCTGAGCACTTTAGATAAGCACTTGCCATCCTATCTTCATGTTCCCTTGGTTCCCTCTCCCCATCAGAACATGAAGACAGGACCCTGGTCCTGCTCCTCCCACTACTGCCAGAGCCTGTCACGTGGCAGATGCTCAGTATAGACAGCAGCTCTTGGGTGGCCGGGAATTAGCCACTTGGAGACCCATGGATTGGGTCCCCACTTGTAACTGGGGCTAGCAACCAGCCCCAGTGTCAAGGGCCTGGCAGACCAACGAGACAGAAAGATCACAGGAGGTCTGGCAGACCCCTTGGAGGGACAGGGTCTGTTATCATGATTAACTGAGGAGGATGCTTGAAAATGTTTTCGAGTGAAAACTTGGATCCTTCCTTGGGGAAAACAGCAGCATGTGCCTTTCAGGAAAGCTGCGGCCAGACCCCAGCACCAGGAGAAGTTATGAGCCCCTAGTGCAGCCGCACAGCAAGCAGGGTGGCGAGGCCTTGCCTTTGCACACCCTCAAGCAGTGGCATTTCTGTTTAAGTGATGGTGCACCCACCCGGGTTGCTCCCTGGGCTGTGTGCCTCTGCTAAGAGTGGGAGGCATGCGGCGAATCTCCCAGAGGCTTCTGTCCATTCCAGAGACACATGGGTCACCTAGGGGCTTAGTGGTGGCCAAGGTTAGATCCAAGTCAGTGATATCTGTAAGGGGTCAGCATGGGGTGAGGTCAGAGGTCAGTTCAGTTCTCTATGCACCAGGGATGAAGCTGCCATCCGACTCCCCTCAGCTGAGGTCAGCCTCCGGGATGTGAGAGCTTCCTCATGGTTTTGCTGCAGGCCTGACAAGGTGGATGCCCTCTCCCTGGGTAACTCACCCCCTGCACCCATGGGTGCTGCAGAACTTGGGCAGCGCTCAGTCTCTGCTTCGCATCTCGGACCAGGAGCTTGGAGACGAGGTCTTTGGCCTCGTTGGAGATGTGAGCCCAGTCCTTGTCAGGAAACTCATACTTGCCTTTCTGGATGCTCTCAAACAGCTTGTTCTAGGTAAAGAAGACTCCTCCTGAGGCCACACCAGCCAGGGGATGGGCAGGGTGTACCTGTCATGTCTGACCACGTGGATCCAGTCGCCCTCAGCTACAGGTGCAGCTGGGGGCCTGGCTATTTCCCAGACCAGGGCTCCTTCCCCAACCCCTACCCTCCCCTGGATTTTCAAACTGCACAGAACACCCTGGGTGGGTGGGATGGCTATACTACTTGGACGGCCAGGTGGGTGACCAGTGAGGAATGAGCAACTATAGAATAACACCCAATTCCTTAGCCCTCCATCCAGATGCCTGGGCTCATCTCCGCCCACCATCATCCTTATCCATCCTCCTCCTCCCTCGACACATGCAGCTGTTACAAACCTCCTGTCTTCAATCACCCGGTTTCTTCTACTTGCATTTTGTGCCTCTCCTCCCCTGGGGCCAGACTCTGCCTCTAAGACTCACTCAGCTCAGGAGTGATCTTCTCTAACAACCTCCCCTGAACTCCTCAATGGCTGAGGGCCTGATTATCTCCATCTCACCTGGTGGCTGCCCTTGGCCAGAGAGGGACAGGGCACGATCCACCCCCTTCCAGATTGGGCACAATCATTGAGCCCTGTTCTGCTTGGCCTCCCACAATCACCTGACCCCACAGAGGGCCCTGGGCTCACCTGGCACACTGTGCAGACCTCTCCCCGGTCCCAGCCACAGTCGGCCCCACAGTGACCCACAAAGGGCGGGTAGCCACTCAGCATGATGTAGAGGACCACGCCCAGGCTCCACAGGTCACAGCGCTTGTCGTAAAAAGTGGCCTCGTCCGTGAAGACCTCCACCACTTCAGGGGCCATGTATTCTGCAGAGCCGCACTGTGGGGGCCGGACATGGGGAAGGGGGAATGGCAGAGAAGAGAGAGGCTCAGTCCAGGGAGAGGGCTATAATGGGACTTGAGCGAGAGGATGGAGTTGCAGAGGGAGAAGCTGTCAGGAAGGTCAGCCAGAGAGCTTGCTAGGTGCCACCAAGGCACTTACACTGGACATTGACACACTAGCATTCTCCATGATCTACAACCCAGTCAGTTCCAGGTCACCCCTCTGATCTTCTCAGGTCCTTCTTCAGTACGCAGAGACCCTCGGTCAAGAAGCCCCAGACATCTCTCCCTGCACTGGCTCTCTGCACACAGTCACACAGTGAGCAGCCACTTCCATGTCCCAGGAGCACAGCGCTCGGAGGACAGCCAATTCCATAAAGCAAGGATTTCTTAAAGTGAAGTCCTGCCAAGCCTCCCTGCTAGCTTTGAGCATTCTATAAGAATTTAGGATTAAGGCACCATCAAAGCTAGGAGAGCTCTTAGAACAAAGCCAGTCTCCTCAGGTCTCCCATTTCTGGAGGTGAAACCAAGGACTAGAATGGGACGGGGGTTTGTTCAAGCACATCAGTAGCAAAGTAGGACAAGAAACCAGGACTCCTTCCTCCCATCCTTACAAAGAAAGCTGCTGATAAAAACAAAATAAATTCCTTTTACTCCCCTCTTCATTATTGCAGGCTCACTGGGAGACAACCCTCCTCCCAACTCCCAACATACAAAACTAATTTTGTGGGAAAATGGCAAGTGCAGAAAGGACATTTTCTTTGTTATTGGCAATTAGAGTTAATGACTTTGAAAACAGGGTACCTCAGTGCGGTAGAAGCTAATACAGAAACATCTCTAATAATGTTGCTTAGGATGAGACATGGGCATATTTAATCTCAAGTCTTAAAAAAACATTATTAGGAAAACTCACTTATGAAGCATGCAAATCTCAAAAGAATTATATAATAATTAGAGTATAGCCAGTATGTATAAGAAATGTCTGAGGAAGAAATAGCTTCCAGCAGCCCATCTGGGGAGGAAATGGGAAGTGAAAGAAGCAACAGGATAACTTGGCCAGGCTTACGTGCAGAGAGCCTGGACCTCTCAGTTCTCACCACACCACAGAGACATTCCCCATCCTCACCACAAAGTGGACGTGCCCCAACTCTGCCATGGGAATGGGAGCTGTCCACACGCTTATGAGCAAAAGGGTGGGCCTGGGAGTAGTGCCTGTTACCCGGGACAGGGGTCAGGACTCAGCCAGTTCTTATAGATACAGCTTGTCTCCTTATTAGAAGTGGGCCCACCCCAAACTAAAAGCTCCAATGTCAGTTTCATTGAGTAGTGGAGGGGTGGGGGGTTGGGGGTGGTTATCAAGACAAGAAGTCAGGCTAAACAACTCAGGCAGCAGATACACTTGGTTTCCCTTCCTAAGCCCTCAGTCTGTCTCCAGAGCTTTGGGGACAGGAGCTCAGAAGGAGAGGGCACAGGTGCCTGGCCATACATACTGGAGTAGTCAGCTCTGGTGTGGTTATGGGAGTGCAGGAGTTGTTCAATTTCACCCCACTGCCCAAGTCAAAGTCACAGATCTTCACTGGAGACACCTGAAAAGGAAAGCAGGAAGCAAAGTTACAAAGAGGAGCAATGGAAGGGCATGAGGAGACAACATGACTGTGTGGGTACAGGCATGCGGCCGCCACGCCGAAGCCCAGCCACGCTCACCAGCCCTTTACCTGGTGGTCATCTTCCCCTCCATGAGTGAACTAGAAATCGCCTGAGGATCTGTCCTAAGGTGTCCTCTTCCCGTGCTCTTTCCTTATTTCCTGACTAGGGGCAAATGTGTGTACTACCTGGGGTCAGACTGTTGTGAACTTGGTAGAAGGCAAGGAACAAACCTGTGGATTTCCTGCCAACAGTGCAGGCTGCAACTCAGAAGTTCAGAGAACTTAGCATGTGTCCCCAAGTATGAACTACCCCTTGTAGCTCCTTCACTGCAGGGCAAAGGAGTTTTGCACAAAACCCTTGACCACTTCAGGTGGCCTGGGGTGACTGACCAGGTTTTGCTTGCTTGGGGCTTTGTTGACTGAAGCACTGAAAGTTCTACGTTCCAGGAAATCCCTCAAGCTGGGAGGGCTGGTCATTCTGGGCAGCAGCAATGTATCAGCCCAGCTCCCCCAGACTGGACGCTGCATCTGAGACCGCACACAGCACAGATAACCTCTGGAGCTGTGTGGGAGGCCACTGTGTGCATGTGTGGTGTGAGAATGGTCTGCGAGGTGGAAGCAGCAGGGCAAGAGAGTCACAGTGCCAGTCCTCACTCGCTGCTGACCTGCTGTGCCTTCCTTCTCCCTTCCTTTGCTCTCCCTTAGCCTACCTTTCCTCGTTTCCTTTTCACTTAGCTTCTCTTGTGGTTAAAATACTGGGTTGGCCACGAAGTTCATTTAACCCACATGAACTTCGTGGCCAACCGAATATATATAACATAAATTTTAACTGTTTTTAAGTTTATAGTTCAGAAGGCAATGGCAAGCCACTCCAGTACTATTGCCTAGAAAATCCCATGGATGGAGGAGCCTGGTAGGCTGCAGTCCGTGGGGTCGCTAAGGGTCGGACACGACTGAGCGATTTCACTTTCACTTTTCACTTTCACACATTGGAGAAAGAAATGGCAACCCACTCCAGTGTTCTTGCCTGGAGAATCCCAGGGACGGGGGAGCCTGGTGGGCTTCCATCTATGGGGTCACACAGAGTCGGACACGACTGAAGTGACTTAGCAGCAGCAGCAGCAGCAGCATTAATTATACTCATACTGTTGTGCAACCATGACCAGTGTCTTTCCAAAACCGTCACATCACCTCAAACTGAAACTCTGTACCCATTAAGCAATAACTTATTCCCGCTCTCTCCAGCCCTAGTAACATCTAACCTACTTTCTGTCTCTATGAATTTGCCTATTACCAGATATTTCATTAAATGGAATCACACACAATTTGTTCTTTTGTGTCCAGATGGTTCATCCAAGTGGTAGCACATGCCAGAACATCATTCTGCTTTATGGGTGAACAGTATTCTAATTGTACGGATATACCACATTTTATTCACCCATTCATCTGTTGCTGGGCACTTGGACTGTTTCCAGCTCTGGCTATTGTGATTAGTGCTGCTATGAACACTGCTGTTCAAGTTTCTGTTTTCAACCCTTTTAGGTATATACACAGGTGTGAAACTGCTGAGTGTTATGGTAATGCTATGCTTAGCTTTTTGAGGAACTGCTAAACTGTTTTCCATAGTGGCTGCACCATTTTACACTCTCACCAGCAATGGGCAAGAGTTCCAATTTCCCTACATCCTCATCAATATCAGGTAAGGCTTTATGGGGGTCCTTGCTGCAGCAAAGGGGAGCAAAAACGAACAACAAATTCCCTTGTTTACTCGCCCCTGAGGGCATGGTGAGCTTGTTGCTTAATGGGGTGAAGGTAGGGGTGTGTCCAGGACTCAGGCAGGAGAGGCAGCCTAAGCGGTTTTGTTCACCTTTTAGGTGGCATCTCATCAACACTTTTGATTTTCTGTTTTCTGTATTATAACCATCCTAGCAGATGTGAGGTGGTATCTCACTGTCGTTTTGATTTGCATTTCCCTGATGACTAAGGATGCTGAACATCTTTTCTTACTGGCCATTTGTATACCTTCTTTGGAGAAATGTCTTTTCAAGTTCTTTGCTCATGTTTTAATTACATTGTCTTTTTGATGTTGAGTTTTAGAAGTTCTTTACATATTTTGGATATTAATATTAAATTATCAGATATGTGATTTGCAATATTTTCTCCCATTTGTGGGTTGCTTTTTCACTTTCTTGATGATGTCATTTGACAGTCTCTTTAAATTTTCATTTTTCAGCCATAAAAAGGGGCAACAAGATCAAATGAAACAAAGAACATGAAAGTACACTGTAAATCAGAGGTGCTATGACAGAGTGGTTCAGAGCACCAGTGGAGTCCGGGGTCAGACTACCTTAGTTTTAATCTCTGAAAGTGTTAGTTGCTTAGTCGTGTCTGACTCTTTGTGACCCCACGGACTGTAGCCCACTAGGCTTCTCTGTTCATTGAATTTTCCAGGCAAGAATACTGGAGTGGGCTGCCATTCCCTTCTCCAAGTTTTAATCTCTGCTACTTATCAACTGAGTGACTTTGGGCAATTTCTTACTCTATCTAAACTTTAGTTTTCTCATCCACATAATAGTTTGGATGAAAATAATAGTAAATACCTCATGAGATTTTAAAAAAGCTAGATAAAATAAGTATAAGTGCCTGGCATAATGTAAGTGCTCAAAAAATGTTAAACATAATTATTAATATTAACCATAATGATAATCATGATAAATTATAGTTTTATGCCAGAGCCATGGATAGGAAGCCACAAGCTCTTATTTGAGTGAATATATTCCTACCTCCCACAAAAGGGTTGTAGTAGCAGGCTGATTCACATGTTCCCTCACAGCCCCTCCTTATTTATGAACTCTCTCCAAATCCATACCAAGACACGGGTATCATGCATATGTACATGTATACACACAGATCTAGGAATGTGGGCCATCAAAATAACCTATGCCTAAAGGAGATCCAACCAGTCCATTCTAAAGGAGATCAGTCCTGGATGTTCATTGAGAGGACTGATGCTAAAGCTGAAGCTCCAATACTTTGGCCACCTCATGTGAAGAGATGGGAGGGATTGGGGGCAGGAGGAGAAGGGGACGACAGAGAATGAGATGGCTGAATGGCATCACCTACTCCATGGAGGTGAGTTTGCGTGAACTCTGGGAGTTGGTGATGGACAGGGAGGCCTGGCATGCTGTGATTCATGGGATCGCAAAGAGTTGGACACGACTGAGCGACTGAACTGAACTGAAACTCTCCTAACAAGCAAAGAATCTGTCAAATTCACATATGCTTATGGAAATGCAAACACTTCTACTTACTAACAGATTAAGATAAAGATTAAAATAGGTTGCATTTGGGGACTTCCTTGGTGGTCCAGTGGTTAAGAATCTGCCTGCAAATGAACATGGGTTCAACCCCTGGTCCAACTAAGTGGGGCAACTAAGCCTGTGCACAGCAACTACCAAGCTCGTGAGCTACAACAAAGACCCAGCACAGCCAAAAACAGGCAAATAAATCCAACAGCTTAAAAAAAATAGGTTGCATTTGGGCAACAACAAGTATAAATGTCTTCTTTTTAATGGGTAACTTTGGAAATAAAAATGGAAGCAGAAACCCTTTTTAAGAACTTGCTTCCTAATATAGCTTAAAGTTGTAGACAATAGCAAGCATACATACTGTAACATAAACATCATTCACAAGCAGAGATTTGCTTGATGTAAGATTGAATTGTTGTTTGACTCACATCTACTGCTGTAAAAGTAGGTGCACCGGACTAGAAAACAACCACTGTGTGCAGGTCTCGTATATTTTACAAATTCTTAGGTTTACGACAATCTGCTCATAAAGAACTCAGAAGGGCCCAGGACTAGCCCTGCCTGGGACGTAGAAACACTGCATTTTAGGATAACACTCACACGTGTCTGTAACAGTCAGTTCAACTGAGGCTGAGAGAGCTGCTGATGATTTACACAGGATGGCTTCCCTGTGTCTGTGTCAACTGTGACACCCCAAATCAGGCCCCAAGTACCTTTTCTGGAGATTCACACAGTATATTTTCTGGCTTCAGATCACGATGAGCAATGCCTGAAATGACAAAGAACAAAGAAATGGTTAACATATACACACAATTATCAAACATTCCACACACAATTAATTTTTTCCAGATGCTGTTGTTCACAGATTAATTCCCAATTATGGTACATTAAAAAATCAACGAGCTACAGGAGGCAGAAGTAACCAGAGACACAAACAGAAAGCCCAGTTTATTCTGCAAGTTCTTCTGAAGCAGAAGCTTTAGAAGTCTGGCAGGGATAAGAAGGGCTAAATGAATCCCAGCCAGCCCACCTCTCGGCACTGCACTGCCAACCCAGAGTAAGCAGCCTAATACGAACCAGAGCAAAGAGCCCTCCAAATAGCCCTGCTTGGAACAGCAGTGAAGAAATAATTAGTGTCTTGTTTAAGAGCATCTCAGGGGGCTGGAACCGCTTTACCTCATTTCTTCTTGTGTGGCCAACTTAAGAAAAAAAAAAAAAGATGCCTTCAGGAGGACTCCCTGAATATTCAGAGGATTGAGAGTTAGTTAACAAATCTCCCCAAGTTTGTCTGACTCCCTTCTCATTTGCTCTGCGTGTATAAGACAGTCCTATGAGAAGGTCAGCAAGGACTGCTTTGGCCCAAGGGTGCTGTTCTTAAGAACCTCCCCTGTATTTTGGGCTTCCCTGGTGGCTCAGTGGAAAGAATCCGCCTGCCAATGCAGCAGACGTGGGTTCAATCCCTGGATTGGGAAGATTCCCCCTGGAGAAGGAAACACCCACTCCAGTATTCCTGCCTGAATAAGACCATGGACAGAGGAGCCTGGCAGGCTAATCCATGGGGTCAAAAAGGAGTAGGTCGCGACTCAGGGACTAAACAACAACAATCCCTGCATTTTGGTTAGACCTCCTTGAAGGAGACTGCAGGTAGCAGCTTACACCATGAGGCATTAAAAGCTGCTGACTTGGCCAACAAGGCCTCTGGGGGTAAACCATATTCCTACCAAAGACACTGACAAAGACTCATGGCCATGGTGTTCTAGTGGTGGACACAGAAAGCTCCCATTCCTTTTTCCTCCTGCAGAGTGTATGGTGCAGAGACAGAAGGGCTGTAAAATAGAGTAAAAGTCCAACAGCTACTGCTTGGAAGTACTGGGAAGCAGCAGAGGATTCATGGAATAATGGAGAACAGCAGACTCTGCTTCACTATACCTCCCTTGCTGATCAACTTCGCCAGCAGCCCTCTGGCTCACCAGCAGGAGGCACAGGCCCAGCCCACCGGACGCTCTTCACTAGGGAGGAAGAACCTGAGCTCCAGCAGGCTAAGTAACTTCATCAGTCACCTAATTGAATGAGAACCCAGAGCAACTCAGTCCAGGCTGCACAAATTGAGCCAGGCTGCAGCTTGCTGCACTAAAAGTGAAAGATATTTTCCATTACAGCAAGTGCTCCCACAGAAGGATCACAAGCCACACATGGAGCCTTACTCTTCAAATAGATGCCTGTGGCCCCGTCATCCCCCGGCCTGAGAACTAAAAGTCAGGCCATAATAATGGGCCTGCCTCGGTGAGCACATGAGCCATCGAGCTGCTTCAGTTCATTTCCCAGAGGTTGAGCTGCACTGTGTCCAGTATTTAAAAGTATGGAACTTGTTTCAGGCTGACCCATTCTAGCCCAATTCATCTTTCAGGTGTGAAGTTATTTAGAAAACAGCCAAGTTCAGCTGCAAATCGTTTTTCATCCCCTCCAACTTCTAGTCACGTGGGCAGCTGGCCATCTAAATGTTAACCAGCTCACTTCAGAACTCCTGAGACACCACCAGCCTCTGGTCCCTGTAGTGTATTCTGGTGAAAATAAATAAATAAATAAATAAGAAATAAAACCACCTTTACCCCCCTCCAAGGTATGGATCTTGTAAAAAGCGTGACCCAGTTTTGCAATCTACTGAGGCTGCTTGGGGAGCAGTTGTAAATCTCTGTCAGGCAGGTGTTACGTACATGCATCCCAGCTTTCAGAAACAGAACTACTGCTATTTATCATGCTGTACAAAGTACAGACGCCCCCATCTAGGAATTTTCATCCCATGTGCAAGTCAGGCCCCTAGCGTGGGCATGGAGCAGTTTCCTCAGGCCCCAGAGGAAGGGAGGTGGATCAGTGAGCCTCCCCTCCTGCACATGCCTCACCAGCGCCCTGTATCACTGGCACAAAGCAGGATGCAGGAGCATCACGTCTGCAAGTGGACCTAAGCACTCCTGACCAATGAGGCTGGCCAATGTCACAGAAGTGAAAGGAGCAGAACTAAGCCTCAAAGTATGTGCTCCACCCCCACCCCCAGAGGCAGGATACTTTCCTTTAAGGGAGTTAGTATAAGGAGTAAAAATGCTGCCTGCCTGGTGGGGGTGGAGGGTAGAGGAAATATTTTTGAAGAACTACTATGTGCCAGGCACTGTGCTCCACTAATGCATGTGTACAACACACACACACAAGACATACAATTATGTAAGCGAACTGATCAGAAGACCGAGGACAGTGCCTGGCACATAACAAGTGCTACGTAAGTGTTAGCTACTGTTGATGACGTCATTATGATCGCTCTTAATTCTCACCACAGCTCTAGGAGGGAGCCACTGTTACTGGGAAAGAACATAGCTGGTAAAAAAAAAAAAAGGTGAAGCCAGAATTCATTTTTTCCATGGTACTGCTGTTAGGCAAATTTTAAAATGTATGTGATAGTAAACATATTTCCAGAAATGTGAAAACATATAATGTGCAAAAATATTTAATTGACTACAAAAGTTCTAGATAAGGAACCAGCCACTGAAGTGTGATTCAAACAACAGCAGCCTGCTATTTACCATCACAATCAATGTTCAACAGATACCTCCAACTTACCATGTTAACAGAAAAATGCATTTCCCATTTATTGTGAACAAGATATAAAACTACACATATACTACCATGCCAATTTTGAAAAGAGAAATAGATATAGGTGATATATTTTAAAACAGTAGACTGAATAATACCCAAATATTCATCCTAGAATCTAGGTTGTATTATGCATTTTTGTATTCTTCATTAGTAAAGGAAAAGATCATTCACACATACACAGAGACATCCCTTGTTCAGCATGAAATCTATTTTTTCCCCTCCTTGCTCTTTCTCCTGTATCCCGAGCCTGCTTAATAGCTCCACAACCACCTGCCATCCTCATCAGAAGTGTAGGAGCCACCCTGGCCTGCCCCCGCACCGTCCTGGGTATGCCTGCTAGCTGCACCAGCTTCCCGCCTTCTACCTGGCCTGCCGCTCTCCCTTGGCCCTCAGAGGCGACCAGTCCAACCCACCCACTAAGGCCAAGGCCCGGCTCACCCTTGGTGTGCAGGAAGTCAAGGGCGGCGGCGACATCCCGCACCACTCGGCTGGCTTCTCGCTCATTGAAGTGCTTCTGCTTCTGGATGTGGGCCAGGATGGAGCCTGAAGAGCAGAGGGGGCAGAGAGGACTGTCTTTTCCGGGTCTAGTAAGAGTAGTAACTTCTCAGAGGCCAAGATTTCAAAAGTTTCAGGTGGGGACACAGGCTTACTCATCACTGAATGTCCAGCACCAGAGTGGTATCTGGCACAGACCAGGTACCAGCACAAAACTGGACTGAACAGAACTGGACAGCTATCTTCTGCACCTGTCTATGATGAGTGCAGAAGGGCAGATGTGCGGCAGATCTGGCTTCTGAAATCGAAAAGAACTAAAAGTGACTCCACCTGGGGCAGGGGGCCTCTCTAGAGGAACTTTTCCTCCCTCGCATCTTGTTCAAACAAGAGCACAGGCCTTCAAGTGGAAATGCCACACCTCTACTGGTTGTGTAAAGGTCTAGAAAAAGGGAAAAAACTGCTTTCTCTCCTGAAATTTCCCATTTACTATTATTGTTGCTGTTATTTTGTTGGCAATGGCTAATATTTATTGAGTAGTTGCTCTGTAGCAAGCGCTATGTGATATTTTTAAAACAGATTATCTTATCCTCACTGCAACTGGACATAATGTACAAAACAGAAAAATCCTCACTAACCTGAAGCCAAGAAAGGTTAAGCAACTTGTTCCAGATCACGTATCAGTAAATGGTGGCGTCATCAGGACTCGAGCCTAGGAAGTCTGGCCCTCGAGCCTGTGCAGACCTCTCCTCAGCAGGACTTGTGGTTTGACTGCTTGGGGGATAGGATTTCCTGAGCCAACCAAACACTCTTTTTTACCCACTGAGTCTGGCCTCAGTAGAGCTGTGCTCTGAGTGATATGGCTACAGATGAACCCGGCTGCATCAAGCATCTCAGAACAGTGATTCACAGTGCCAGCGTCGCTGGGTAAAGCTGGGCACACACAGGTATGAGCATATGGCTTGGTTCCATGTGGTCTGTGTTCACCACTGGAAGCCAGAATTTCTAGCCTGAAGGTGCCGTCTCTGAGTCTTACAAATGGCACATGTTTACTTATTGTCTCTGGCTTTTGCATGGGAAGAGGATGAAAGATCTTTCACTTGCCAGAGTAAACAATCAAAGGATCCCAATACACTGTGGAACATTCTGAGAAAACTGGCTCTAGGTTAAGTCTTGGGCTTGCTCAAGTCTTGTTTCCAAATTTGTTAGAAGGGAAGATGAAGAGTACATGTCTACAATAGCCCCCAGTATACCCAATTGGTTTAATAATATTAACAGCTGACATTTATTAAACCTTTAGTGCCCACTGGGCACTGAACTAAGCATTTCACATGAATTATCTCATTTAATCTTGACAGCGTTGCAAGGAGGTAGGAGTTGTCATTTCCTCTATTTACAGATTACAGAGAGAACCATTTGGAAAGGATAGATGACTTGCTCAAGGTCACATAGCTAGTAAGAGATGGAGCTCCCTTTAACCACCTAGCCCCTCCCCGTGTAGACCTCCACTCAGCTCCAGACATCCTCCTTAACCTTTACCTTGCAAATGTGACCTAGGGATGGGTGAGTGACAGGGAGGGAAGGGGCCTCTCTATGTCAGAAAAGCAACTTAAATATATGTCCCAGCGATCACGTGTGTGGGTGATGGCAGGAGCAGTGGTGGGCAAGAATGGCACCTTTCTGTCTGCAGGATGGCACTTCTCAGGCCTCCTTTCTATCCTGGTCTGTGTCCTAAACAATGCATCCCTCCTCTCCTCTGAGGAGTCTTTTCAGACTTCGCAGTGTATGGAAGAGCTTCTGCCCCATAATTAATTCCATTAAAGAGTGAATATGTCAAAACAATGGATTGATAAATTGATGATGAAATATATCTATATATGAGCCCTGTTATAATCAGAAGGCATTTATAGAATGCACATACCAATGACATTCTAAGTCCTGCAAAATGCTAATTATCATCCTTCCCTCCGGCCTCCCTTCTCCCAAATCAAGGGCAGTTTTAAGTCCTCCATCCTTTTTATTAGCTTGACTCATTTTAGAAGTCTCTGGGATTCATGATGGATGATCACTACCCTGGGTCTTAATCAGAAGTCCGAACACACACTCAACAGTAAGTACCTCCTTGCAATTTCTCAAAGACCAAGTAAAACCTTGTGTCGTCTTCAAAGAACTCAATCAGCTCCAAAATGTGCCTTAAATAGGGAAAAACAGGAGGAAAAGAAAAAAGGGAAAATGGTGTTATATATTGAAGCTCACTTATAAATAGACAAAAAAACAGATGCTCTGTAATGGGCAGAAATCAACTTGAAATCAGAATGCTTATTAAAGACCCAGGTTTAAGAAGTAGCCAACGGTGTTAGCAAGATTCAGGTCACCTTATCTTTCCATAATGTTTAGTCTCTGGTGTTTTCACCAAGTCTGTGCTGTCAAACCCCAACCCTAAAACCCACTAGGTAGAGTTATAAAAAAAGTCCCGGTCACATTAAACTGAATAAAATCTGCAGCCGACTGGAAGCAATTGCGGCTAATAACACTGAATAGTAGGTGTGTGTCCTGGAGGCAAGCAGCAAATAATTACTTGCCCTCCCTCTTGCCCATAAATCATGGGGCAGTATTTACATTGCCTGGAGAAAATGGAAACATCTGTCAAATAGACTTGGGGCCTAACGTGGGCACCGCTAGACCCTAACTGCTAAGCGCTACTTAATGAAACGGCCGCGTTCCCCGCCACCATAGCACTTGTGGCCTTCCCCGGTGAGCACTCTCTGTCTGCCTGAGCATTACTGCGCTCTGCCAACAAGGTCGTCTTGTAACTCAGTAGGGAAGACACCAGCCTGGATATCAGAGGTGTTGGGGGCTTTTTTTCTTTTAAAGAATGAAATAAACCAAGTAGAGTCTGTAATGCTGAACTCAGAAGCTGCAGGGCTGAAAATAAAAATCTGTCTCTCATAAAAAAATGCTGACCACTTTGGGACAGACATCGGGCTTTTATTAGCAAAAAGGCGTCCAAATAAGACGGCCAAAATGGCCTAATTTGAAAGAAGATTGTAGAGGCAGTGCCTGGAGTTAAATCAACAGCAGCCCCCTTCTTCCAAGCTTAATGACAAAGCCATCAATACTGGCCACCGGCTCCCTGCTGACCCTGCCATGACAGGAGAAAGCAGGAAGCAGAGTCTTAGAGGTGACCCTGATTTAAAGCCACAGTGGGAGAGCCACTCATTCGGAGCTGGTGGTGAGCAGAATAAGACGGGGCTAGAGACCACCTTGGCCCAGTTATCAAGCAAAGAGTGTTAAACAAGGTTTCAGGACCCTTAGTAGTAGCTGAAAGTCAAAGTTGCTCAGTCGTGTCCAACTCTTTGCAACCCCATGGACTATATAGTCCATGGAATTCTTTAGGCCAGAATACTGGAGGGGGTAACCTTTCCCTTCTCCAGGGGATCTTCCCAACCCAGGGATTGAACCCAGGTCTCCTGCATTGCAGGTGAATTCTTTACCAGCTGAGCCACAAGGAAAGCCCAAGAATACTGGAGTGGGTAGCCTATCCCTTCTCCAGCGGATCTTCCCGACCCAGGTATTGAACCAGGGTCTCCTGCATTGTAGGTGGATTCTTTACCAACTGAGCTATGAGGGAAGCCCCAGTAGTAGCTGCACATATGTAAATATGCCAGAAACAGAAAACAGCATAAGTAGTCTCCATAGCTATCACCATCCTCATCTATTTACTAAAGCAGGTCCCTGTAGATTTCTACTAGGCAACACTCAACCTGCTTTCTACAGGTGCTTGCAAGAAATAAAACCTATTTTTTTCCAAGCAGCCGCTGATTCAGATTGCTCACTCTTCTAACTTGCCTAAATTCCTGGTATGTACAGTATTTCAGTCTACACAGAAGACAGCTTCTTTGCTGCTGCTGCTTCTCTCTGTCTCTCTCTCTCTCTTTTAAAAATTGTAAGATGGAAGGAGTTATATACAGTTGTGGGGGAAGGAGAAAGAGCTAACTGCTGGGGTTGGGAGATAGAAATAACTTCCTTTTCTGCAGCCAGCCATCCCCCCTAGAGAAGCAGCATGTCACCCAACACTATACTCACTTGTTTCCTTGACACTGATAGAGCGTCTCCACCTCCCGAAATACCCTACTCCGACTGTGTCCTGCGTGTTTTTCAATGATCTGTGTGAAAAATAAAACCTGTCATATACACCCACCTGGTCAAAACACTCTCAACAGGTGCCCTCTGGAAGAGTGCAAGGCCAAATTCAGCTCAAATCCAGCGTCAAGCACAAGTCTGGAGTAGGCCATGGTGACGCAGGCACTGTGGTTCTGTCAGCAAAGCAACAGACTGGCCCCAGGAACTTCTAGCCCACCTGTTTGACTCTGGCCAAGTACATCACCATCAAAGACTGTGAGGGTGCTACCCCAGCAGCCCAGGGGAGACTGAGGCAATCAGCAAGATAAAGAACCAGCTCTCCCAAGCTCCTACTCTGAAGGCATCTTTCTCTGCCTTAAGGCTAAAAACTTACAAGCTCTACTGAAGGATCTTCTAGTGCTGGAGAAACAGCAAGGGGATAAGGGATACAGTGAAGAGGAAATAAAGCTCCAAGACCCAGCTCAGATGCCACTTCTGCAATTCTTCTGAGAACTTACCCTTTGTCAGGCACTGTATGAAGTCATTTAGGTACACAATCTCAGTTAATCCTTACAACACAATCCCGAAAGAACAGGCAGAGGTAAAGCATTTTGTCCATAGCTCTGCTAAAGTGGCAGGGCAGACATTTAAGCCCAGAACTGCTTCTAAAGCCCTTGCTGTCCAACACCCGCTTACATCCTACACAACTTTGCTCAGAGACCCTGGAGGCTCTGTCTCTCCAATGATGTTGTCAGCTGCTCCCTCTCCCCACTTATACCTGGAGATGCTTGGCAAGTACTGACTGAAGGAATGGGCCAGCCAACAGATGAGCAGGGGGGTTATGTGGGGACTGGCTTACTCTGCACATCTCTACAGACTCATCCAGAGCCCCTAACCACTGCAGGTAGAGCCTGTGAGCAAGTCTTCCGCAGAGCTGGCACTGTCTGACAGTCCCATGTGTGGGGTGGGCAGACAACTGGGTCCTTCATCCCAAGACTGTCACCAAAGACACTTCAAATGTCTCCAATATGTAGCAGCACACACATTTACAACCAAGTGTAATTTTCTAAATAAGTCCAAGTTAGTTAGTAGACCACTGGACTCCAGTTCTGATCTATCAGAGAGGCATGGTTCTGGGGCACAGAAGCTATTCAGCTTGTTCGTTCATCAAGCAGATCAAAGTTAGGACGAAATTCCCAGCAGGCAACTATCCAGCATAGTTGGATGGCATGATTTTCTCTGAGGAGGTAAAGAGCTCTTGCTACCAGAGATCGTAGGGGTGTGCAAAACATGGAAAACTATGAGGAGTTACAAGGCAGGTTCAGGACCAGATTATCTTGAAATTCCATTCCAAGAGTAAGACCCTAGGATTCATCAGTTGGATGGCTGTTGTGCAAAGCCCTAATAAAATCAAGTATAGTTGAGCCAGGGTGGAGAAGTAGCCCACATCTGGGGCACTTTCAAAGAACAGGAGAGACATGAGACATGGGCAGCATTGCTGAAACTGAAGCACTGCCACGCCCAGGTCTGGTATTTGCCCAAAGATGCCAGGGAGCGTGGAGGAAGGGCAGCCTTGAAGTAGTAGTTCTGTCATCCACAAATGTATTAAATATTTGACAATCCATTTACATTTACCCACTTAGGCATATTTTTTAAATTACTTGAAATTTATACTGATCTGTTTAGAACAAGGAATCAAGATAATGCTTTTGCAACCACATGAAGCAACACTCCAGCAAAAAGGGCTGCAGCTTAGCAAGTGTTCTCCTTTAAAAATCCATCTGGGACTATGACCATTCGGTTAAAAGAAGAAAGATATCTTTCAGAAGCCAGTTTGATTGGGTTTACCCATTTGAAGCAGCGATGAGACCTGCTGGCTCAGGTAGATGTCTTGAAAACTTTGCTGGGTACCAGAATCCCCTGGATGGTTCAAATTAATGTTGCTGGGGCCTGCCCTGAGTTTCTGATTCAGCAGGTCTAGGACAGAGTCAGATAATTTGTATCTCTAACAAGTTCCAAGATCATCAAGTTGTGCTGATGCTGATAATGCAGGGACCACACTTTGAGAACCACTGCTTTAGATCCAACCCTTCTTTCATGTAGTGTCAGCACACAGAAGAGCAGAGGGGCAAGGTGAGCCACTAAGAGGTCATGTAGCTAGAAAATACTTCTCCTGCCCCAAAGCTGAGCACTTAGCCCTTGTCAACACACTGCTGTACATCACCTGGACAGCAGCTTATAAACTGTGAAATGTTTCTACCTCTACCAGGTCATTTTTGTTTTCATCTTCATAACCACTGCATGAGATTGGAAGGGTAGGTATTATTATCTTCCTTCTAGAAATGTGAGAACTGACACTCAAAGAGGTTCAGTGACTTGTCCCAAGTCAAACAGTAGTAGTTTGTCAAAAAAGAGATTCAGATAGGCCTTCTAATTCCAAATCTGTTTTCTGAAGCTGACTTCATTCACCAGAGGCACTGCCCTAAGCACTTTACACATATTAACTTATTTAAACCTCACAACAATACCATATAGGTTTGATCATTACACTCGTTATACAGATGAAGAAACTGAAGGACAGAAAGGTTAAGTAACTTGTCCAACGTTACACAGCAAGTAAGTAGAGAAATCGCTGAATCCAGCGAATATAGCTTTGGAGCTCCCATTCTTATTAAGCCACTATGCTGTGAAATGTAAAATGTATCTGGTTTAGGACAAGCTGGGACTCACTATCTGCAAAGTAAAGCCTGGTAGCTAGATGAGACACTCACTTTGACAGCATACTCGTTGCCATCCTGCAGGCTCACGGCAACTTGAACTTTGGCATTGGCTCCCTCTCCCAGCAGTTCAGAGGTCAGCTTGTACACATCTAGAGGTGAAATGGAGGAGAAGCATACCAAGATGAGTCACCCCTTTGCAGAGAAGGAAAGAAGATCTGAGTCACTTGGTTTCCCCAGTCTGACAGCGCAGGTGCTCAAGGGCCCCGCAGTGCTCATTGATGAGAAAGGCCACTAGTGCTCCCGGCTGCCTTGGGACTCAGCTTTACGACAAGCAGGTCTCATCGCAGGATCTTGTTCCTCATTTTAGAGATGAGGTCAGTGAAGGGGGTTCAATTCAGCACATGCTTCCCAAGCACCTACTGTGTGCCAGACAACGTGTCAGACTCACAATAGGGACAAAGTGAGGAATAAAATATAGTCCCTGGCCTTTGAGAGTCACAATCTGCTAGGGAAGACAGCCAGGTATGTACACAAGTGACCCCAGAAAAAACCAGAATAAACCAGAGAGGGAAAAAACACATTAAGAAAAAAAAAGAGCAGGGGAAGGGAAACGTTAAATCTGCTCAGTGGATCTGGGGGATCCTCACAGAAGGGGTGTGATCTGAATGGACATCATTCATTCACTCACTCATTTGTTGAGCACCTCCCACGTGACCAGTGCTAGGAACTGGTGATACAAAGGGGAATAAAGCACCGTTTTATCTTATACCACACATAGTGGAAGTCACTGGAGATTTCTGAGAAGTTTCCAGCAGTTGCCCACAGGAAACAGGAGAGAGAAGTAAGATGCAAACGGATGTCTCGAGGTTTTTAGAGTGCTGAGTCAGAGCGATTCTAACACAGCAATAGCCCTGGGTTGAAAGTATATTTAGGTGATCTCCCAGGCTCACAAACAGCACAAGTTCTCTGAACCCCTTCTAAAGGAAGCCACAGCTCCATCAAGGCCTCTGCTGAGCTGACCTCTTCCTCCCTTGGCTACTGTTCTTCAGCTTTTTCCTCTAAAGGGAGCCTAGCATTAAAACCTGCAGAATACGGTTAACCATGAAATCAGATTTTATCACTTAGTTATGAGAAACTCCATAATTGCCCAAGTCATCTGTGAATAACAGGAAGTACTCTCTTGTTCATTGAAAGAGAAAGACCTGCTGATTTGGAAACTATTCTAAAACCCTTGGGACTTTTGTTCATTCCCCACCCTCATCCCCTCTGCCATACACACACATCTACTGTTAAACACAAACAGACAAAACCTTATACTAAGCACCTTCTTGGTTCCATCACTGTTTGGTCTTAACAGCTGTTTGTGTTTTAAATGACATGCTTCTCTCACAGTGGATACTTGGATAGTAGCCCCTGTACATGTCAGGACAGGTTGGTGGCTGGAAGTCCAATATTCCTGACTTATAAAGGGTTTGTTTTAGGACCACTCTACAAAACAATCAGTTCACTAGTATGTCTGCAGTCCTGGAAAGAGGGACCATACAGGGAAGCTATTTCAAGTCTCACAACAAAAAAACAAAAGTAGATGCTGGGGGTCACTCCATCATTCCTTGGTTACTCCTAGGAATAGCGACTGAGACTTGCAGGTGTGTCCAATGAGTCACTTCATTCCATCCAGTGCCCAGTGATAACAGGACCAGTTCTGAGCCTGGTGCTTCACACACAGAGTCAAAATGTTTGATGACCTGATCATGTCCCCTGAACACAACATGCACTCTTCAAATGCAGTCAGAGTCATCCAGCACAAATAGCTGCAATCTCTAGGAGCTGAATTCTCTGCTGATAGAAGGTTTAAGTTTCTTTCTTTCTTTTTTTGGTCTGGCCATGCCACATGGTTTGCAGGATCTTAGTTCTCCAACTAGGGACGGAACCCAGGCCATAGTAGTGAAAGCGCGGAGTCCCAACCACTGGACGGCCAGGGAACTGCCTAGAAGATTTAAGTTTCATTTGCAGCCATGGCCTTTGATGTTTCATCTTCCTCTGCCATGGTTGTTCTACCTCTCAGCAGCTTCTCCAAGACCAGCTGAGGAAAAGATCACATCTGAAAAGGGGCTGAAACACACCAGGCGATCTTGCTCCATATGTGACTGTGACAGGCTGCCTTTCTGTTCCCTGATGAAGCGCTCAGACCATTCAGAGGAGGCCTGTGCATTATCTTGGAGCTCTTCCCATCCTGGTGCTCTCTCTCCATCACCCCCTTTCTATAAACAGTCTCATCTTTGCCTTTTTTTAAATTTTCTCAGCTTAAAATTGTATTAGTCAGCTAGAGCTGCCATATCTAGATACCGCCGACTGGGCGGCTTAAACCATAGAAATGTATTTTCGCACAGTTCTGGAGGCCATAAGTCCAAGATTCAGGGTGCTGTCAGATTTGGTGTCTATGAGGCTTACAGATGCCACCTTCTTGCTGTGTCCTCACATGGCTTTTTCTCTATGCTCATGTCTCTCACCCCTATCTTTCATGCCTATCACATGGAGAAACATGAAGCTAGCTCTAAGATCTATACTCGGGGCTACTAGGATGCTGGCATACTTGGGGAGTCACCCACCCAGCTCTAAGAGAACAAAAAGAGTGACCAACCTTCAAACTTTCCTGGCAAGGAATCAGTGGTCCGGGCCTTCCGCTTCTTCTTCTTCCTCTTGTCACTTTCTGCAATGGGAACGGGTTCACTGCTACCCATCTCTGGGAGAAGAGAGGAGATGGAAGGGAAGTATCACTGGACTGATCAAGCTATAAGTTCACCCAGAAGAAAGAGGAGTGGGGAGACCCAGGAGCTTTACACTTGTGGCTTTTAAATATCTATGAGGACTATTGATCTGTTTTGACCTAGGAGGCAAAACTAAAGGCGAACCATTATAGGAGATCATTAACTGTGGAAAGGAATTCAGACAGGTGGGCTAGATTAAAAGAAGATAGCAGAAGTCTGCTGTAACCAAGCTCAATAGCACATGGATTTAGATGTGCCCCCAAACTAAGCAATGAATCCATAAGCAGAATCCTAACTGTGACATCTTTCAGCCTCAGCACCAGAAAGGTAGGACCCAGGAAGCCAAGCAGAAAGGGAGATGGGTTTGGGAGGGCAGTCCATACAAATGAAATGACAAGTTCAGTAACATCCTGTGGATGTGCAAAGGATTCAAAAGGCCCTCCGTGGAGACTGCTTCTGTGAAGGTACAACAGGGCAGGGGTTCAGTTTGAGGGTGGCCCTAAATTCCTTCATGTCCAAGAGTATAGACTTGAGGGCCTGTGAGGCCCGGGGCACTCTCCCTCCTCAGCTCCTTATTTCAGAGGATACAGGTAGGGTCCATTCAGAAGTCTGCCGTTGACAGGTCTATGCCGAGTTGCTGGATTCAGTCATTTTATAAAAACATTATTATCTCTCCCTGGAAGGCACCTGGCTCCCCACCTTAAATGGAGGATTTGTGAGACAGACATTTAGACGTTGGACAGAAAAGGGTAGGGACAGAGAAAAAAGAAAAAGAGGAATAATGGACCAGTGGCCAATCATAGTCCTGTTTCTAAGACACTCTAGTAAGGGCCTTCCCCTGTTAAAGATAAATTACTTATAGAACATGTCATGCCCTCGATCCAGAGTGGAGCCTTAATACTCTTTGCCTGCAGTTAGAAATAATAAGATTTCTCTGAAGTCTCTGGGTCTAAATCCCCACCAGGGTGATTAAACCTTTACATCCTTCTAAAATAGAGGCACTCGAGTGCTGATGGGGTATACCAACCTTCAATAAACACAGGCTTGGGTTGCTGGGTTTCTTTATTTTTTCTGAGATTTTGAAATGGAAGCTGGCTCTTTGCCCACTGAGGGGAAAGGCCCATTCTCTTCTCAGAGGACCCCAGCTGAACACGATCAGAAAAATGGCAAGTCTGCTCAGGAAGACTGATTAGAGCCTAGGAATAGTTACTGTACACTGTTCTCAGAAGCAAGTATGCGACAGCCATTAGGAGAAAGCACACAGAACAAGGGCACGTTTCAATAGCACAATCCAGAAAAACCTGGTTAAGCAGCCAAGTGTCTGACAGCTCAATGGAGGTGCATTCTTCCTTCCATTTTTAGGATCTGATGACAGCAGACTTTCACTTACATTTTAGAGTACAGATAAACATGTGAAGAAAAGGAATCCACAGAGGATCTCAAACTACTACTCTAGCTGACAGCTTCAAGCACAAGATGTATCTGGGGACTGCAACATGCTATGAATTCAAAGAATTGAACTTAAATATTAGCACCCCAAGATCCACCCTCCCAAAGCGAAACTAAAAGGAAAAGAGATGCCCAACATAGCGAGAAATTCTACAGAAATAAAACACAGGGTCACTTATCTTCAGGACCCCACGGAGGGGGCACTGGCCAATGGGACAGCAGACTGAGGAGGGAGCACAGTCCCTCTTGCCCTGCCCTTGTGTGCAGTCCAGTGGCGAGCCCCCTCCCGCCCCACCCCACATCTGTTTTCTCACTAGCACTGTGCGCCAAGGGCAGAGTGGGCAGATCTGGGAGTCACTTCTCTCTTTCCTTCCCCTGTCCATGCTCTGAAGGAGGGCTGAAGGACAAGCAAAACAGCCCAAAGGCAGCAATGGAGAGGTGCTGCAAGAGAGCTGGCGGCGTTATGGTTCACAGGGGACGCTCAGACATACTTATGACTCTAGCTAGAAAAGCCCGTTAGTCGTAATTTATACTTGGTTTTCACCACAGCAGGGCTGAGGGACCCTCTCATGGAAGCAGCATACCTCTGAGCACTGCCACACATGCGATGTAAGATTTCATGACTTCGCACACAAAAAGATAGAGTACCTGGTCTATTCTGCATGGATTCCAATGGAAGAGGGTATGCCAGAAGGGACAGACGGTTAAGACTTTCCTTGGAAACAGAACTTGTTGAAGGAGAGTTGTTTTTGAAACTAAGAAGAAAAAATGTAGGAAGGCAGTGAAGTGAAAAAACATATTTAACTTCCCTGTTTACAGTGGGGGGTGGGTGGGGCAGGAAGTGGGATGGAGACGTATCATCATCTTACCAAAGGGCTGAAAGCTCTTTACCTGGAGCCTGTCCATACACTCTCTTGGGACCTTAGTTTATTATGTGTGTAATCATTTGATGCTTCCTCAGGGTGCGAGGCTCCACAATCAAGCTGGTCCTTGGCTCACCTCCTTTCCTCGGCCAAAGAACTCCTCTCAGCCATCAAATCCCAGCTCAAAAGTCTTCCCTCTCTTATAATAAGTTAAGGCTTTCACAAATACTTTGGAAATCTATGCAAATAGATTACTGTACTGTACTGTGCTACTGTACAGAACTCAAATAGGGTCCTCCATCCACTGCTTCCAAACACCCTGCTAGCAGCTAATACCAGAGCACTGGTTCTATTTGGCCTTGAGCTCTCTCCAACGTCCTACAGGCCAGGGCTGTCTTCACCTGCTCACCCCTGTGTCTTCTAAGTAAATCATGGTGCAGGATCAGATACATACCAGGCATCAGAAAATGTGTACTGAAATAAAAA
Organism: Moschus berezovskii; assembly: GCF_049115385.1. Lineage (NCBI taxonomy): Eukaryota > Metazoa > Chordata > Mammalia > Artiodactyla > Moschidae > Moschus > Moschus berezovskii. Next base: position 21,176,052 of record NC_142463.1, read on the forward strand.
TGATACGAGAAGACACACATCCTTGGGCTTAAGCACAGGCCTGTCACCAGGCCCTCGAAGTACCAAGTGCACACACTGAAAGAAATATAGGGACACCTTTGCCCTGGAGGCAGCACAGAGAATTCGTTCACCGAGTTCCCTGAAACACTCCCTCTCAACAAAGCCCCCTCAGCTAGCACTTCACTGCCTCCAGCCCTTGCTTTCCTCTTGGGCAAGACTTAGGGGTCCACTGCTCGTGTACCAGTGGAGGTGGAGCTGGAGAGGAAGCACACTGGGGCCTGGCTTTGGGAGACCTAGTAACAGTTCAGTTCAGATATTACCAGATGTAGCATCAAGACCAAGTTACTCTGCCTCTTAAAAGTATCAGTTTCCTCATCTACAGATTAGGTTTAAAAATAAAACCTGCCCTTTCCAGCAATGCAAGGACCCAGTGTTTTACATAATATAAAAGTGTTTCAAAAAACATGTGTATGCATAAGTCTGTATGCACATACACAGAGGAGAAAGACTAGACAGAAATACATAAAAATGTTAAACTATTACAATCTGAAAGAGTGTTGATTAGGCACCAAGCACAGGTATTTTACATATATTATCTCAATTCTCACAATAATCGCCAAAGGTAAGTACTTCACCATATTTCAAGTAAGGAAACTGGGGCTCAGAGGTTAAATTATCTGTGTGCGTTAGTTGCTCAGTTGTGTCTGATTCCTTGTGACTCCATGAGCCTGCCAGGCTCCTCTGTCCATGGGATTCTCCAGGCAAGAATACTAGAGTGGGTTGCCATTCCCCTCTCCAAGGGATCTTCTCAACCCAGGGTTTGAACCCAGGGATCTTCTCCTGCATTGTGGGCATTCTTTATCATCTGAGTCATGAGGGAAACTAAATTATCTACTGAATGCCAAACATCTAGTTAGTTGTTTAAATGGAATTTAAACTCAATGCTGCCCTTTCAAGTCCAGGTTATGTCTGGTCTATAACAATTTTCTCTGTGTGATGGGGTGATTTTTATTTTCTTTATATTTTTCAGTATTCTCCAAATGGTATCAATGATGTTTACTACTTTATTTAGTGCTATTACTATTTCAGTCAAGTTTTTATTTTTCAACAAAATATACAATAATATTTCTCTAACGAACATTTGAATTTAGTCTGTACAGCTTTACAAATGATACCTAGATTTCTTTATACTGAAATTCAACATTAGGTGGAGAAAAAACATTTCAGGAATTCTGGTACCGTGAATATATCATTTGTATAATTATGAAAAACAAATACCATTTTAATTTTTATCTTTATAAATACTATTTTTTTAAAAGGAAAAACTTTGTGAAAAAAAAAAACCTCCAAAACAATGCATTGAACACTTGTGTCTGAGATACACTCTTTTAAGTCCTGGCTCTTCACACTGTGTGAGCCTTGGTAAATTGCTTATCTTCTCTGAGGATCAGTTTCTCCATATACAAAACAAGGTCAGAGTAAGGCCCCTGACTCTATATCAACAAGAATTTTGTGAAGATCAAATGAAAAACGAGAAGTGAAAGCACTGCTGACTTATTCAACAAATACTATATTTATTGGGCACCTACTGGCTGTCCAGTGCTAGACACCGAGAACACAAGAGAAGACACAGTCTCTACCCTGATGGAATTTAAATCCACAGGAATTTAAAACCATTTCAATTCAGTGGGATAAGTACTATAAGAGGGGAGTACCAGGTGCTATGGAGCAACAGACAGGCATTTAACTCAGTTTTGTCACTAGAGGGAGGGACAGCTAAGCTGACACCTGAAGGATGAGCAGGAACCAGCCAGGTGGGGGCTGGGGAGAGAGAGAGAGAGAGGAGGTACATGTGCTAAGGCCTGCAAAAGAGGTGCGTGGCCGGCTAGTGCCACTGCAAGTCGTTCAGGCTGGCTGGAGTGTAGAGGACGTGGGGAAGTGTGATAAGTTAGCTGAAGGGGTGAGCAGATGCAGATCATATGCAGTCTCACCATCACAGTATCATCACCATCAACAGTGTATGTGTTTCTATGCCTCGGCATGAGTTTATCTTGCTTTCTCCACTAAAATAAGAGGAGGGATGCATAGTCTCCTTTCTTTGTAAAACGCATTATCAAGTGGAAGTGTTCAGTTCAGTTCAATCGCTCAGTCGTGTCCGACTCTCTGCGACCCCATGAATCACAGCACGCCAGGTCTCCCTGTTCATCACCAACTCCCGGAGTTCACCCAAACTCATGTCCATAGAGTCGGTGATGCCATCCAGCCATCTCATTCTCTGTCGTCCCCTTCTCCTCCCGCCCCCAACCTTTCCCAGCATCAGAGTCTTTTCCAGTGAGTCAACTCGTCGCATGAGGTGGCCCAAGTATTGCAGTTTCAGCTTTAGTATCAGTCCCTCCAATGAACACCCAGGATTGATCTCCTCTAGAATGGACTGGTTGGATCTCCTTGCAGTACAAGGGACTCTCAAGAGTCTTCTCCAGCACCACAGTTCAAAAGCATCAGTTCTTCGGCGATCAGCCTTCTTCATAGTCCAAGTGGAAGTGTTGCTGCTGCTGCTGCTGCTAAGTCGCTTCAGTCATGTTGGACTTTGTGCGACCCCATAGATGGCAGCCCACTAGGCTCACCCATCCATGGGATTCTCCAGGCAAGAACACTGGAGTGGGTTGCCATTTCCTTCTCCAATGTGTAAAAGTGAAAAGTGAAGTCACTCAGTCGTGCCTGACTCTTAGTGACCACATGGACTGCAGCCTACCAGGCTCCTCCATCCATGGGATTTTCTAGGCAAGAGTACTGGAGTGGCTTGCCATTGCCTTCTCCGAAGTGGAAGTGTAGTAGGTGTTAAAGATACAATCCAACGACCAACCTGGTTCCTGCATGTGGAGAGGACCCAGAGGACTCACAGAGCAAAAATGGGCTGAGGGGTCTCACCTGGTAGGACTACAAGAGCCACAGATATTCCTGACATGCAAGCACCTATCCACTGCTCAGCCCACAAGCTGACCTCAAGGCCCAGCTTCTGACAGAACTGTGTCATTTCTCCACGAAGTCTTAGGAGCCACACTGCCCCCAAAGGCACCAGATCTGTTCTCCACCTTTCGGTAGAGCTTAGAGAGAACCAGCATGAACATCTGGTACGTGATACCAAAGATGATCATTCTTCCCCAAGAACGTGACTTTGCTAGCTAAGTCGGCTTGGCAAACTTAGTTTATGCTCCTCTCCCAACTACCCGAGAATTCTTTTTAAGGTCTATAATTCACTTTCCAACCTGTGAGAGTAGTTCCCTTAGTCACTGGAGCTTTCTAGAGAATGAATAGTGGTGACGGTAAGCTGCTGAAGATAATTATCAATTCAGCTGTCTTCTCAGTCATCAGCTGGCTAAGGGCCCCCAGACAAATGGAGAACTAAGAAAATGAAAGGAAACTGAGGAAATGAAAGGAAGGGCGATGGACACTCTTAAGGAAGAGGCTGAGACTAAGGAACCTGGGCAGAGGATGAGGCAGGGAGGAGGAGCTGGGGAGGCTGGCCTGGAACATTTACTGCTCTGAGCAGTAACAGGAGCAGTAGTAGACACCCCACACTGACTTGATGCTCAGCACATGCCAGGCAAAGTTCTACACATTTGACAGACACCACAGTTTACACAAACTGACTTACTCAATCGCTAGCGCTCTACAAGGCAGTATAATTATTACACACATTTTACAGATGAAGAACCTGGGTACAGATTAAGTAATCTGCCACAATTATACTGCTAGTAAGTGGCAGAGCTGGGATTTAAATCTAGAGTCTGGCTCAGAATTCAAGCTTTTAACTATTACAGTATATTTAAACATGAAAGGCAGAAAGGGACAGGCAGCCAGAGTTACCCAGGTACCAGACAAGAACGCTTTTATCTAGGAACTTTAGCATGGAGCCTCCCCTCTGATGTGCTGTGAGCTACTGATCCTCTCACCAGCTGAACAACATCACTTTTTCTGTGTACTATGAGGTCAAAAACATTGGGCGGCTCCAGCTTACATAAAACAAGGTCATGACTTACCACATGATCACTATTAATCTAAAATCTAACTACCCAGAAGTTTCCTCTCCCTTGCTCTGAGGCAGTTTTGTATTTTGTTTTGGCCTGTTACAGGATGAGTTACCAGCCAGTCCAACTACATTATTCCATGGCAGTTCTGATATCAGGACAAGGCTACTGTATTCTTCTGTCTGACTGATTAGTTGGTTGATTTGGTTTCTGGTGGTATCATTACTATGTAGGGGACAAGATCAACGAAAGGGCACACTCAAATGGAAGTCAAATTTAACACATAATGGATGAAAGGAGCACCTTGTGAAATCAGCTTGTCCTGATCAAAGGACAGCCTGTGAATGTGATTCCAAGGGTCTACAGTATTTCACAGGTTTGCCCCAGAGTCCAGGGAGAAGTGAGGCTGGGCAGCATTATGCAGACGGCAGCCTACCACTCAACTACAGTAAGGCCCACTAAGGTGCCAGTGGGGTGATGTTTCACAACAGGCCTCAAACAGGGAGGGGATGGTAAGATTCCCAGGGGCAAAAGGCCTAATTTCAGGACCATCTTCTTCTGCTGTTCTGATTCCGGGCTCATGAGAAGCCTTCAGAGTTGTCACTGCATCACCTGGTAAAAGGAATGAGAACAGGAAAGGTGGAGGGGATAAAGGGAATGTGTACTTAAGAAATGGTAAGCAGGAAAACAAAACTACCATGTGACCATACCTGGGTATTTTTCTGAAGAAAATGAAAACATTAACCTGAAAAGATACCTGCTCCCTCATGTCCATAGCAGCATTACTTACAATAGCCAAGATATGGAAACAATCTAAGTATCCACTGATGGACAGGCAGATAAAAGAGCGTGAGATACATACATACAATGGAATAGTATTCAGCCATAAAAAAGAACGACATCCTGCAATCTGCAATGGTATGGATGGTCCTTGAGGGTATTAGGCTAAGTGAAATAAGTCAGACAGACAAAGACAAATACTATATGATCAGTGAATGTAACTTATATGTGAAATCTTAAAAAAGAGAACAGATTGCTCATTGCTGGAGGTAGCAAGTAGAGGATGGGTGAAATTGGGGGTACAAAGAGTCAAAAGGTACAAAATTCTAGTCATAAAATAAGTCATGGGACAGAATGTGAAGCATGGCAATTATAACGGCTTCCCTGGTGGCTCAGGTGGTAAAGAGTCTGCCTGCAATGCTGAAGAGCCGAGTTCGATCCCTGGGTTGTGAAGATCCCCTGGAGAAGGAAATGGCATCCCATTCCAGTATTCTTGCCTGGAGAATTCCATGGACAGAGGAGCCTGGTAGGCTACAGCACAGGGGGTCACAAAGAGTTGGACACGACTGAGTGACTAACAGACAACACAGGACAACTATACTTAATAATGCTGTATGGTATATTTGAAAGTTGCTAAAAGAGATGGGAATACCAGACCATCTGACCTGCCTCTTGAGAAACCTGCATGCAGGTCAGGAAGCAACAGTTAGAACTGGACATGGAACAACAGACTGGTTCCAAATAGGAAAAGGAGTACATCAAGGCTGTATATTGTCACCTTGTTTATTTAACTTATATGCAGAGTACATCATGAGGAACGCTGAGCTGGAAGAAGCACAGGCTGGAATCAAGATTGCTGGGAGAAATATCAATAACCTCAGATATGCAGATGACACCACCCTTATGGCAGAAAGTGAAGGGGAACTAAAAAGCCTCTTGATGAAAGTGAAAGAGGAGAGTGAAAAAGTTGGCTTGAAGCTCAACATTCAGAAAACTAAGATCATGGCATCTGGCCCCATCACTTCATGGGAAATAGATGGGGAAACAGTGTCAGACTTCATTTTTTGGGGCTCCAAAATCACTGCGGATGCTGATTGCAGCCAGGAAATTAAAAGACGCTTACTTCTTGGAAGGAAAGTTATGACCAACCTAGATAGCATATTAAAGAGCAGAGACATTACTTTGCCAACCAAGGTCCGTCTAGTCAAGGCTATGGTTTTTTCAGTGGTCATGTATGGATGTGAGAGTTGGACTGTGAAGAGGGCTGATCGCCGAATAATTGATGCTTTTGAACTGCGGTGTTGGAGGAGACTCTTGAGAGTCCCTTGGACTGCAAGGAGATCCAACCAGTCCACCCTAAAGGAGATCAGTCCAGGGTGTTCATTGGAAGGACTGATGCTAAAACTGAAGCTCCAATACTTTGGCCACCTCATGAGACAAGTTGTCTCACTGGAAAAGACTCTGATGCTGGGAGGGATTGGGGGCGGGAGGAGAAGGGGATGACAGAGAATGAGATGGCTGGATGGCATCACCGACTTGATGGACATGAGTTTGAGTGAACTCCGGGAGTTGGTGATGGACAGGGAGGCCTGGCGTGCTGTGATTCATGGGGTCGCAAAGAGTCGGACACGACTGAGCGACTGAACTGAACTGAAGAGTACACCTTTAAAATTCTCATCACACACAAAAATTCTGTAACTGTGTACAGTGATAGATGTTAATGAGACTTACTGTGCCGATTGTTTCACAAATATCAAATCATTATGTTGTATACCTGAAACTAATAAAATGTTATACGTTGATTATGCCTCAATTGAAAAAAAAAAGAAATAGCAAGCAGGAGTAAAGGACTGGATTTGTGTGAGCAGGACAGTATAAAAAGCCGGAGTCAGCTCACCCAAGTTTATTAATACAGCCCACAAGGCCCTTCAACATCTGGTGCCCATCTACTTTCCAGCCTCACCAACCTTTAGTCATTTATTCTTTCAAGAAAAAATGAAAAGAGTGGCTAGTTCAGCTTGCAATTCACAAACAATCTCACAAGTGCTTTTCCTCAATACAAGTGCTGTGCTTTGATATACAGCAGGAGTGCTTTGAACATTTTCACAGTGTCATATGGAATAGTAAAAAGTTGTGTACTCGAGATTCAGTAAAATTAATGATTTCTACTGCTTCATCAAGGACAGATTTAAGTGAACATGGCATTTAAAAAAAAACCTCTAAGTTTGTAGTGGTGAAGAATACAATGACTGAGAGTACAGTTCAGCTGCTGCCAGGATCTGTGCTAAGGCACCAGCAGTTTGCCTCTTGTTGCTCTGCAACAACAAACAGCATCTTGGCACGATTATGAAAACAGCTTTGACCTTGTAGATACCCTGAAAGGTTTTCAAGGCTCCCCAGGGTCTGCAGAGCACATTTGTGAACCACTGTTCTAGGCAATGGGGAGGGATTGGCCACCCCTGGAGCTGTGCTTTAGCGCAGGGTCCCCAACCTCCAGGTCTTCTGTTAGATCAGTGGTAGCATCAGATTAGAAATAAAGTGCACAACAGATATGTAATGCACCTGAATCATCGCTAAACCACCCCTCAATCCCCAGTCCATGGAAAAATTGTCTTCCAAGAAATCGGTCACTGGTGCCAAAAAGGTTGGGGACTGCTGCTTTAGGGCCATCAAACTGGCTGTGATGGTAAAACAAACTGTAGGCTGGAGGGGGACTGGAGGGCAGAGTGAGGCTGTGGCAACCTGGAGGAAAGCAGGGAAGGTGCAGCTGAGGTGGGGACAGAAAGGAAGAAAAAGAGGTAAAGAGTGTTATGGGGAGAGGGAATGAAGCCACGGAGGCAAAGCTGGTCCTGATCCTGCCCAGTGACTGGAGATGGAGGAGGAGTCAAAGACCACTACCCTTCTCAAAGGAAGGCATGGGGCCTAATTTCTCTCCATCCCTACTGTCTTGTATGGAACCAGACACAAAGGGTTACTTCAATATATGTTACCTAGTCAAAGTCAGGTAACGTAAGAACAGCAGTACCATCAAAGAAGGGGAGAATCCACCAAGGGCAGCTCATTGGGGATGGGAAGCAAGGGAAGTCTATGTCCCTGGCAAGCTTCAGCCAAAGGAGGGTGACACAGCAGCAAAACAGGAAAACTCACAGGTCAGGCTAAAGCCATTCTCACCTAGCCCACAGCTAAAGCAATCAGCAAATGAGGCACTGTTATAACTGTGAGGCACGATGAGACCTCAGGTCAGCATGTCAAACAGAACCCTTCAAAACGTCCTCAGATACGTTACATTTATCTTAAAAACCTGAAAAGATACATTTCAAGACATTATTAACAGCAGTTACTTGGGGAGACTGAAATTAAGGGGGTTCAGAATTTTATTTTTTATAGTTCTGTTGTATTTGATTTTGTTTTGTGATGATACAGTTGTTTTAACTTTAGGGAATAAATGTTTTATTTACTGCATAGTTTTCCTTATGACCCTCTCTGCCATTTTCTTCTTGTGCTTCTCCCTGCTTAATAACTGTCTTAGGCGTGCCAAGGAACCCAGCTAATCCCAGTTGCCCAATTGAACACTGAGTCTCTGACTTACTCCTTCCTCTGGCAATATCAGATACAGGTCTACACAGCTTATGGAAAGTTCACTTTATGCCACTTTGCTTTTATGAAAGCCCTTTGTAGTATGTACCCATTTTCAATAAATACTAAGAGGGTTTTCCTTTTTATGAGAAAGGATGAAAAGTGAAAATGTAGTTCAGCACATCTTGAATGTTACAGTGGCAGCATGCACCGTGAGCAGTGAGAGTGGCACCACTGAACTCCCTCCCTAGGAACTACACTCAGCATCTAGCTGATGGAGCTTGGAACTCTATCTGTGAGCATCTGTGCTTGATCTCCATTTATTTTTTGCACCTATTAGCAAGATGTGTCCTAAGATAATTGCTTTACACCATTTCAGCTTAAGGAAGGTTTCACTGGAAGGTTCTACTTTCAGATAGTGGGGAAATCTGTAGTTTCAAGCTGATGCAATCTAAAGTGTTAAGTAAGGGACTTCCCTGGAGGCCCAGTGGTTAAGACTGAGTTTCCAATGCAGGGGACACAGGTTCAATCATTGGTTGGGGAACTAAGATTCTATGAATCATCTGGTGTGGCCAAAAGGTAACAATTTTTTTCCTAAAGTTAAGTAAAATGGGCATGCAATCTTACCTATCGGTCTGCCCAACTCTGCAAAGCGAGTCCTCTGTAAACTTGAAACTTCACCCTCAATAATGCTTCTGTCAGGGGGCTGCTGTTTTCCAGCTACAGGAAAGGTTTCAATGGCCTTGGTGCACAGTAGACATTATTCAGTTCTCCATTGGCCTCTGCTTCATCATGTCTGGCATGAAAATCTTCAGAAAGCAGAAACAGAAAGAATGTAAAAATACTGACTTAATAACCAGAGAAGACAAAGATCAACCTGTATTCCCTAAATCTTTGTGTTATATCAGTAAGGCAATCATAGATTTCCCCAGTCATTAAAATCAAGCTTTGGAGCATTTAAAATGCTGACACAAAACTTTGATTTAACAAGTGTCTGGGTTAAAGTTTTCAGATTATGCTTCCACTGTGGCATTCTAAACCCAAAAAGAAGTAATTGGACCTGGATAACAGATAGGGACACCTTTGTTCCCTGAAAAGCCTTACACAGAAGGTAAAGGCTGCCACTGCTCTGTTGTCCACTTATTTAGAGATGAATGAATTCTGGGTCCATCTCCCAGTGGTCAGGTCTAAGACTCAAAGGTGGGAGGCAAGAGTCAGAAAGGAAAAGTAGATGCTGAGAACAGCTGGTAGCATGAACAGGAACAAGGTTTTCCACCAACTGCCTAACTATTGCTGGTTTTCCATCTGATGACTTCATTTTCCGAACGTCCACTGCTATTTTTAATCTCATGGCTCCACTTATCAGCTGCCAAAGTTGATTTGTCAATTTCTCTATGCAATGAGTATGTACTTCCCCTTTTCCCAATGGAAAAGCTCTGAAAATCTAGTTTAAATCTGAATTCTAGGCCCTCGTGCTAACATTTCTAAAGTGTTTTCCTAACTGGAAGCCGGATGTGTTTCATCATTACCTCAAATCACATGTTCCAAACTGGACTTGTCCCCAGCCCCCAGCTACCACCTCCTTCCTCCTTTCTCTTTTTCTCTATCACATTATCAACCTGCCAGTCACTCAGCCACAGAACCTTTAAATCATTTCTAATGTTGCTTTCTCTTCCAACCTCATAAGCTCCAACTATTACTATGATCAGGCTCTCCTTCAGCCTGGTATGTAGTTCCTTGAAAAATAACACCCATTTATCCTTCCAGTCCCACTATAAATTACTGACAGCAGTCCCACAATTTACAGGAATAGTCCCTGACTTTTTTTCTACTTCATCCAACATTGAATTGAAAGCACATCTACTATTGTAATACTTAGCGTTGGCTCCCCTCATGCACACGTGGCTCTCCCATGAGGCCATATGCTCCTCAAAGGCAAGGATGTATTTTTTCATCTTTGCATTTCCAGCATCTAATGTAGTATCTGGCACAAAAAAGGGCTCCAGTTAATATCTGAATGAATTATTTCATCCATAAAATATTTCTTTATTGTTCAGGAGAGAACATTAACACATAGAATAATCCTTCCTATTGTGCATTTTATTCCCAAACAAATCTCTGTGGCCCAAGGAAACTATTTCCAAGGTCTACAAAAGCTCAGGTTATGTTCCCTCTCTCTATGACCACAATGCTTCCAGGGACAACCCTGAACACCCTTGACTTTTAACTCTGCTTTCAGTCTTGCCATAGGTTTGAATCTCTTGGTCCCTTCTTGTTGCCTATAGTAGGGGTTGGCAATTTTTCTCTGTAAAGGGCCAGAGTCAATATTTTATACTTTGTGTGTCACATGGCCTCTGTCACAACAACTACTCAATTTTGCCTTTGCAGAGCAAAAGCTGCCAGAGATGATATGAAAATGAATGAGTGTGGCTATATTTCAGTAAGACTTTATTTGTGGATGCTGAAGTTTTAATTTTATATGATTTTTGTGTCACAAAATATTAATTTTTCTCTTGAACTTTTTTTCAGCCATTTAAAAATGTAAATGGCTTGCAGTCCAGACAAAAACAAGTGGTGAGCCAGATATCGACTGAGGGCCATAGTTTGCCAATCCAGCTTTTCTTTCCTCACCAACTCCATCCTTCTACACACACACACACATTTCTGTTCATTTCCACCTCTAGTAGACTTACAGTAAAAACAGCCTTCACAATTCCTTTATGGACTTTCATGTTATTCTGTTTGGAGCCACTCCAGGGCTTGGGAGGGAGAAAGTGAGTGGGTATTTGAGTCATTAGGGCCTAGATTCAGAGTCTAGCCTTATCGTGTAATAATGAGGTAACCCTGGACATAATATTTAACCTGTGTTTCACCGTCGTCATCCATCAAAAGGGAGCAATAACAGCTACATGACAGGGATTTTGTGAGAATGAGCTAATCCATATCAAGTTCATGGCACAATGCCTGGTTTATAGTATGCACTCAATAAATAGTTATTATTATTCTAGCTTGGGATATGGCTTCCTCAGATCAGCTGTGACTCTGGAAAGCAATCCAGCCACTCTGTAAACCATAACTGGGCAGCAGAAGAGAACAAACTGAGAGCAGAGTACAGAGGCAGAGACAGAGTTTGGAGGTTTTTCAGACACATGACCCAGGATTCTGAGTGCCTGGTTGGCCCTGATTCCTTCTGACACCATTCCAAATTCTAGTGGGCCTTGTTTCCTCCTCAGAAAGAACTTCTGACTCTCACACTACCTTCTTAGCATTCCATACGAAATATCCAGAAGTGCCCTGGAACCCTCTCCTCATTCCCACACCTCTTCCTGGTATACAGCTGGGAAAGGGTGAAATGTGATCGGGCTAAATCTCACAGACTGGTCTGCCACCGGATCTTATATAGGTCAAGCATCCAACTCTCTCTCAATTATTCATGAATTTTCTGCTGTACAGGGAATGAATTTTTTCAGAGTTCAAGAACTAGTCTCTCTATAGAAGCTTTAGAGAAAAAAAAAACAAGTACACAAATAAGACATTTCCCTCCATAAAACATCAGTAGCAGGGCAGATAAGACAGATAAGCTTGTAGTATCTCTGTCCTTGATCCGAAAAGCCAGATTTGAGCCTGGTACTTCCCTGCTCCAACACTTCTAGTGGGTATCTACTGCCTCTGGAATGACCAAGCTCCCACGCTGTCACTCAGGGACTCCACAATCTTGCCCTAGCCCACCCCTCCGGCATTATATCTTACCACTCCTTGAAAGAAGTCCTGATCTATAACCCAGGCAAAATGGACAGTTTCTACCTAAACTCACTGAACAATTTCCAGCTTCCTACACTTGTGCATAACTCGATCACAGTACCTGTAGCATTTTATTGTGCATCTCCCCCTAAACTGTGAGTTAGCCACAGGGCGGAAGCTGTGTCTGATTCACCTCTGGGTCCTCTACCCCTAGCACAGTGCCTGACATGGGGTAAACATTCAATAAACGTTAATGAATGAATGAAAACATCTGAAGTTATTCTGCTCTTAAACTGTTTTAGTTGGACTCCTATTAGCAGACTAAGCACATTTTGGGTCGCTGTCAAAAGGAGAAGACCTAAGAGAAAGAAAAGCATAACCAATGTGATCCAAGCAATGGAAAATATGTTTTAACAGTGAAATAAAAGAAAACATGGCTGTTTAACCTCCAGAAGAGAAGATGAGGCCCAATTTGATTCTGGTTTTAAGTCTACAAAAGGTTCTCATGAGAAAATCTTGATCTCATCCTTTCTCATAATCAGAGGGAACTTTTCCATATTCATGGAAAGTGGAAAAAGAAGAAACAGCTTAAGTTCAGGCTAGAGGGGCTTAAGTTGGAGAGAAAGAAGAACCAAATCAGGGAGCATTTTTCAAAATACACTGTTACTGTACTTTCTGGCAAGTGAATTGAAGGGGTTTGGCTGAGTACTGTTTTTTTGGGCCATACTATGCAATTCGTGGGATTTTAGTAATCTGACCAGGGATTGAACCCTGGTCCTCGGCAGTGAGAACACAGAAACCTCTGGACTGCCAGGGAATTCCTGGTAGGCATTTTTATTGAAGGCTGTGCAAAAGGAAATAAATATGCAGCTCTGTTCCTATTTGCTGTGGAGACCGGGTGGGTGAAACAAAAGTCAGGTAAGACTTTTCTAATGAGTCATTGACTTTTTTTTTTGAGCCACTGACTTTTAATTGACCCTTTTCCTACTGGCAGTTTTTGTTATATCATCCTTTGCAGTCCTGTGATGGAACAATCTAGTACAGGCATACCTCGGAGATACTGCATGTTTGGTTCCAGATCACCACAATAAATCAAGTCACATAAATTCTTCGGTTTTTTGATGCATGTAAAAGTTATATCTATAGTATATGGTAATCTATTAAGTAGGCAATAACATTATGTCTTAAAAAATGTAATACCTTAATTAAAATTAATCATTAAATTAAATCAATTTAATATTATTAAAATTAATTGAAAGTAATAAAATACACTTATTGCTAAAAAATGTTAACCATCATCTGACAATACATAGTTGCCACAAACCTTTAATATGTAAGAAATGCAATATTTTTGAAGTGCAATAAAATGAGGTATGACTATGTTTCAAATTTTCTTGATGGGACAATGGAAAGAAAGAGAAGGCAATGATATCAGAGTAAGACAGTAGGGAAATGGTCATAAAAATATACCTTCTATAAAACCAATACCTAATTGGTTAATAATAATTATCAATAATAATAATTGTTATAATTATTATCAATAATAATTATTATTATCAATAATATTACTATTGGGACTTTCCTGGTGGTCCAGTGGCTAAGACTCCATGCTCCCAGTGCACAGGGTCCTGGTTCCATTCCTGGTCAGGGAACTAGATCCTGCATGCCACAACTAAAGAGCTCGTGTGCTGCAACAAAATGTTCCTGTTCTCCAACCTCTTTACCTTTTTTCTGAAGACAGAATAAACAGAACCCCAGTCACAGCATTTGGAGTCTTGCAATACAGTGAAAAGAACACAGTTCTCTGAATCCAACACTAATAGGTTTGGACCAAGCTCTGTCGCTTATGAGCTACATGACTTTGGACAAATCACTCTAATCTTTCTGAGGTCCAGTTTCTTCATCTTTAAATTGGGGTTAAATATCCCCATGTTACAGGATTCTGAGGATTAAATAAATTATAGTGTGTAATACATCTAACATACTCAGCCACAAAGCAGAGTAGAGACTAGATAAACATCAGTGTTCTTCTCTTCATACCTCTATACATTATGGCCACAATTAATCATTTCAGTTTATTTCCCTTCCTCACCAAATCCATTCCTCTCCCTCTACCTCACCTCCAACTCTAGACCACTGCCCAAGCTGATCCTTCTCACCAGAATGAACCTCCTTCAAGGCCTAGCATAAATTTTCCAACCTTCAGGATTCCTTGCTGAACCCCCTTTGGTCATGTTGGGATTGATTTCTTCCACTTTGTTTACATTCTTTACTACATTCACTAGAGTCAACCTGATTTTGGTTATTTAGGTACTTATCTGTCTTGCCAACTACTGGAGGGAGAAGGCTCTGAGAAGACAATTACTTATAGGAGAGCAGGAAATGTGTTGCTCTCTTCTGTGTATATTTCTCAATACCAGGGTCCTGTATGTAGAAAGAGCTCAATATGTGTTTTTTGAATTGAATCTTGCCACCATGGTTTTTCCAGTAGTCATGTATGGATGTGAGAGTTGGACTATAAAGAAAGCTGAGTGCCAAAGAATTGATGCTTTTGAACTGTGGTGTTGAAGAAGACTCTTGAGAGTCCCTTGGACTGTAAGGAGATCCAACCAGTCCATCCTAAAGGAGATCAGTCCTGGGTGTTCATTGGAAGGATTGATGCTGAAGCTGAAACTCCAATACTTTGGCCACCTGATGCGAAGAATTGACTCATTTGAGAAGACCCTGATGCTGGGAAAGACTGAAGGCAGAAGGAGAAGGGGACGACAGAGGATGGGATGGTTGGATGCCATCACTGACTAAATGGACATGAGTTTGAGTAAACTCCGGGAGTTGGTGATGGACAGGGAGGCCTGGCGTGCTGCAGTCCACAGGGTTGCAAAGAGTCAGACATGACTGAGCAACTGAACTGAACTGAATCACTGACTGATAAACTTTACAGAAAGCTCCTGGACTGAGTTTCTAAAATTCTGCTCTCACTGCCTGACTTGTTTAACACGCAATTTTTACAGTATACTAATATTCCTAAACTAAGAGCCACTAATACTCATGCAGTTTGCTTCATTCTATACCCACTCTTTCAACCCACACTGGACTCGTCTAAAGACATTTCTTCAGGATATAGGAAGACATGGCTGGGAGGACATCACTCCCTCATGGAGGTAGGTGACCCTGAGGAACTGTTCTACCCCACTGGTTAGAACGACAGCCATTGAAACCATATTAAAAAGCAAACAGTATTCCAGGCCAGAATACTGGAGTGGGTAGCCTTTCCCTTCTCCAGGGGATCTTCTCAACTGAGGGACTGGACCCAGGTCTCCTGCATTGCGGGCAGATTCTTTACCAGCTGAGCCACAAGGGAAGCCCAAGAATACTGGAGTGGGTAGCCTACGCTTTCTCCAGTGGATCTTCCTGACCCAGGAATCGAACCAGGGTCTCTTGTATTGCAGGCAGATTCTTTACCAATTGAGCTATCAGGGAAGCCCATAAAGCAAACATGTAGAACCCCAAAGTAGATCTGAATGATTTCTAGCTGCCTCCATTTCCAAGTCTGTAGAATACATAGTTTTGACATGTCACATATAAAGCACTTAAAACAGTATATGCTACATAATAAGTACTCAATAAATTTTCAATATTTTCTTATAAAGTAGCAGACTGGAAGAAAACAGAGTCAGAATCTTTCCTTTTCATATTATCTCTACCACTGACTCATGTCTTGTCCAGTCTTGTTCCTTCCCCTCTCTGGCCTCTTCCCACCTGTAAAGTCGAAGAAGAACCAGATGTTGCCCAAGCTCCCTGTACCTTCAATGAGGTATATTTCTCTACAATCACCAAAGAGCCTTCCTGGTCCAGATGGTGAAACTGCTGGCAAGGAAAAATTGTAGCTGCTCGTTCCCAGAGGAGAGGGGCCAAGTCAAGGTCAGGACAATTGACTGGTAAACCACCTGTGCACCTTACCCTTTGTGAACTATAACATATTCAGTGCAGGTTCCTGAACAGAACATCACCTCCTTGCCAACAGAACTCACAGCAAAGGCCAGGCAAGAGGCTGAAAACAATAGTAGCAATGACGGATTCTGCCTTGTGCAGGATTCCTGCACTTTCTTACCTTTGATGCCTATAATTAGGGCACCATCAATCTAAACTAGGACTCTCCTTAGGCACAAAAAGAAGGAAGAACACAAAGGCCCACTCTGAACCTGAAAGCTCATAAAACAAAGACTAAAGCGAGTATCTAAAAATGTCACTGACTCATCTGACTGCACACACTGCAGAGGCCTACTATGTGCCAGGCAGAGGAGGGATGAAACAGACATGGTCCCTTTCCACCAATGTACTCAAGAGCACATCTTGGGGGACACATCCCAAGGGATACTGTAATCAGAGCTATATTCAAGGTGTAGCTTCTGCTACAGAAGATGGGAAGGGGGCAACTAATCCAGTAGTGGGGATCAGAGAAACTTCAATGACAGGTTACAGGAGACATAGGCTTTGAAAGATGGAGGTGGGGACTCTAGGAAGAGTGACTAAAGGAACATGCAAGGGAGTATTTGAGGGAAATTAAAAAAAAATTTTATTTTGCCTGGGCCATAGGGTGCAGGTTTAAGAGAACAAAGGGAAACAGGGCAGGAGAGAGATTTGGGAACAGACTATGGAAGGGCTTTTCCATGAGGCCAAGGAGTCCAAACTCCATAAGGTAGGCAACAATGCCAACCAAGGTTTCTGAGCAGAGATATGTTGAGAACATTTCTCAGGAAGATCACATGGGCACCCATGAAAAAGGAACCAAGTTACTAAATTACTATGGGATCTTCCTAAGTTTGCGCCAGAACCCAACAGCTCCTGTTCACAGAACTCACTGCCCAGGTTCAGCTTCATGCATCCAAGTTTAAGAGGTACTCCCTTGCTAGGCCCTATAACCATCAAAATCTGCTAGCATAATAGGCCTCCCAAAGTCAAGAACCCAAGTAGCACTATGGATCACAGAAAGGGAAGAGCTGATGTGGGAGAAGTTGGGGAGAGATCACCAAAGTCTCCAGCTGCCCCAGCTCCACATTAAAAACAAAACAAAACAAAACACCAACCCTCTCTACATTACTTCCAGCCAAGCCTTCTTTAGAGGGGCTGAAGCCAAGGACAGTGGGGCTGAAAGCACTTGGGGCAGTGGCTGAGGATCCAGTGAAATAACAGACATGAATTGTCCAGCACAGTGCTGGGCATATGAGGACTGGTCAATAAGCACTGACCCAACCTGCAAGGTCAGCTCCACCTGTAAACCCCACTGAGGCTTCAAAACCTAGGTCACCTTAACTCTTTCCCCAAGGCCTTTCTAACGTCCAAAATGACCTAACTCCTAGAAACCAAACTCATTTCATGCACCAAATATTCAGCACCCATTTCATGACAGGTGCCACACTAGGGGACTGCAACTCACCTTCACAATGACCCTCCTGTGCCCTTTTAATACAAGAGAAGCTAAAGCTCTGGGTGGGAAAACAACCTGCACAGCTAGTAAGTGGCAGATACAGTCTGTCTCCTTAGGGAGTTGGTTTCCAGGCCACCTATCAGATGGTCAGTGGCAGATCAGAGGCCAGCGTGGTGAAGGCACACAGCTAGTTAAGTGGCAGAGGTGAGATCTGGACCGAGGACTGCCTGACCCAAACTCGAGCATTTCCAACATTTCAATCCTGTCACCCACGCTGGCCTCTGATCTGCCACTGACCATCTGATAAGGTAGCTTGGAAACTTCCTAAGGAGACAGATTGGCTCTCACACTATTCTCTCTCCTCACAGGACGGCGACCCACACACGTCAGGAACTTTTAAGTGAAAATAGTTCACTTTACAATAATGGAGTTCACAATATGAAACATTCCTCACATGAAAAACTAGTCATGACGTTGGACTGCCTGAGCCTTGAGCCCAGCCATATAGCCTGATACGTACCGAGTCTCAAACCGGCCCCTGGCTAAACTCTGAACTCGGACACCTGTCACAACCCAAGCCCCGAACCCAGGCGCCGGCTGAACCCGGACTGGAGACACACGATGAGGCCAGAGCTCGTCCCAGACAGAGCCCCAAGGAGAGTCTTAAAGAAGCTGCTCCTTCAGCTGTCCGCCCCCGCCTGCCCGCCCGGCCGGCAACAGAACAGAATCTGGTCGTGACCTCGGGCCGTTCCGAAAGCCCCGACAGCTCCTTCCCAGGAACAGGACTCATTCACGGGCTGTCCCCCTCTCCCCTGTGGGCTCCCCATTTTACTCGCAGAGATATCTCGCTGTCTGGGCTTTACCTCAGCTGACTCCCGGCGGCATACGTCGCTCGCACTCCACCTACAGAAAGCTCCCCCAACAACGCGGAAGAGGCGGTACTAACCAAGAGGGGCGGGCCCGACCTAAGAGAGGCGTGAGGGGCGGGGCTGCGCCTGCGCCCTGTTGGCTACGCGCTGGAAAAAGGTGGGGACGTACTAAGTAAACTGCGCAGGCGTGTTGGTAGAGGGGCGGGGCGATTGCTGGGGTAGCGGGCGGGGCCTGGCGCCTTCTGACGCTACGTTTTCGGACGGGAGGTCAGGAGTCTTGGGAAGCGCCTGGAAGGAGGAGGTAGGGCAAGGAGTAGGTATAATTATATTTACCGAGCGCTTCTGCATGCTTGGGAGGAATATTTTGAATGCTGCCAGTCTTTAAAAACGAGAACGAATTCTGTAAAATTTCTTAGAAGGTTTGGGTGCTTGGAAATTTCTTAAAGAGATGTGAATACCAGACCACCCTACCTACCTCCTGAGAAATCTGTGTGTAAGTCAAGAAGCAACAGGTAGAACGGGGACAGACATGGAACAACGGACTGGTTCCAAATATTGAAAGAAGTACGTCATGGCTATATATTGTCACCCTGCTTCTTTAACTTATATGCAGAGTACATCATGAGAAACGCTGGACTGGATGAAGCACAGGCTGGAATCAAGGTTGGTGGGAGAAATATCAATAACCTGAGATATGCAGATGACACCACCATTATAGCAGAAAACCAAGAGGAACTAAAGAGTCTCTTGAAGAAAGTGAAAGAGGAGAGTGAAAAACCTGGCTTAAAACTCAACATTCAGAAACAAAGATCATGGCATCTGGTCCATCATTTAATGGCAAATGGATGGGGAAATGATGGAAACAGTGACAGACTTTATTTTCTTCGGCTCCAAAATCACTGCAGATGGTGACTGCAGCCATGAAATTAAAAGATTCTTGCTCCTTGGAAGAAAAGCTATGACCAACCTAGACAGACTATTAAAAAAGCAGACATATTTTGCCGACAAAGTTCTGTCTAGTCAAAGCTACCGTTTTTCCAGTAGTCATGTATGGATGTGAGAGTTGGACCAGTCCATGGGGTTGCAAAGAGTTGGACACGACTGAGCAACTGAACTGAACTGAACTGAATGTCTCAATAGCCAGATGATCGTGAGTCACTCAGGCTTAGGTTGCAACTGAGATCCTCAAAATTGCTATGTGCCCCATGGCACCCAAGTTCAGTTAAAGAGAGATGAGGGCTCCAGGGGCTCAGAGGAGGAAAGTCTTAAGGAAGGTCTCCCCACATCAGATGGAGTTCCAGTCATGCCTGTGGCACCCTTCACCATACACTCCACACAGCTCCTAGGGGTGGGGCAGTGGGAGTACCAGCAGGAAACAACCTCCCAGAGGCTGCAGTGTTCATGAGGGCCAAGATGCTGGGGTGTCCTTTACTCAGCAGGTGAATGCTTTGCTCCAGGGTGGGGCAAATGGCTCGCTTCCCTATTCCCGGCTCCAAATATTTTTATGGCTCCTGAGCCAACAGGGAAACAAAGCTTTCTGCAGCCTGGCTGCCCTTCTACATTCAATATACTGCCTCTCCGCAGATACTCTCTTGCCAAGTTTTGCCCTATGGGGGGCTCTTTTCTTTGTGTCGCTGAGGTCCCAGCTCTCCCTTTTATCTTCTTTCTCTGTCTAGTTCTTCTCCAAGCATCCCTCTCTGAATTTCTCAAAGTAGTTTTGTGAGGGCATTCTGATGTATTCAGACATTCTCATGTAAGGTACAGGTCTTGGCCACACAGTTCTGAGATAAATCTACCTTTATATGGTGTATTCCAGAACAACTGATCCCAGAGCCTGAAGTTTCTAAGTCTAGTAATTGAGGAAGTAGTGAGTGACCTGTCATAGAAGGTGTGCAAGCAAAGCCACCTTTTAGAATGCTGGACTGGGGCCTCCTCTGGTAAGCCAGAAGAAGGGGCTGCAGAGTGGAGGGCCTTAGACACCTACAGCAACAAAAGGAGGGACACTGGGCATCAGGAAGGCAGCCAGGCAACAAATGATTCAACAAGCTATTACATGTCAAGCATTTAGAGTTCTACCTAACACAGGGTGCATGTTCAGTCACTCAGTCGTGTCTGACTGTTTGCAACCCCATGGACTGTAGCCTGCCAGGCTCCTCTGCCCATGAGATTTTCCAGGCAATAATACTGGAGTGGGTTGCCATTCCCTTCTCCAGGAGAATCTTCCTGACCCAGGGATGGAACCCATGTCTCCTGAGTCTCCTGCATTGGCAGGTGGACTCTACCACTGAGCCACCTGGGAATCTCATACCTAACACATAGTATTTGTTATTATTGTGAATGATCCACAAACTGAGTAACCAGGAATTTAGAAATCAGTAAGTCCCTTACTACCATACCTGATCATGAAGGAGACAGGGTAAACAGGTTCAGAGAAAGGAATGTGCCAGAGTATCTTGGGGGCTGGGCTGGGACTTGAACCCAGGTCTCTGCCTCCTAGGAGAGCCACTGCATAAAGCCAGGCTGTCTCCTTCTCAGGGAGAAAGAAGAGCTCTAAGTGGGTCTTTGCTGACTGTTTAAGAACCAAGCTGTTTTTCAACTCTTATCTAGGCAGTTGGGGTTAGGGGCTGTGGAATGATAGCAGGACCTGAACTAAGAGCTTCAGGTGTCCCTGGGGAATAAACTCAGGAGTCAGCCCATGTCTTGCCACCCCCACTTGGAGCTCTAACCAGCACCCAACAAACAGCTTTCTCTTAAGAAGGCCTTCTTCTGCTCTGATTAGGGTTAGGGCTGTATTTCTGTCCTGTCCCTTAACCCATTAGCTCCAATAAACCACCCAGATTAATAGGATGGGTGAGAGTGGCCAGTGCCAGGCACCCTGAGCTGAAACAATGACTCTCCAAAGAGACTGAGTTCCCTGAAGGTAAGGCCCAGCCCTCCCCACTCTAAGATTCCTAGCCTAGCCCAGGAATTCTAGGTCCTGAATTCTCAGAGCGCTGGGAAAACCTCAGTGTCTCCACCCTGGGGAGCTGGGCCAGACATGACCACACTAGCCAGCCCTTCACAAGGCCCAGGATCTCAGGACACAAAGCCCTCCCTACCCCATTCTGGCCCAGTTCCTTCCACAGTCTGCCCAGGAGCCATGTGGCATCCAGACCATAGCTTCCCACCAGGCCCTTTAGTGTGCCGCCTTTATTTTACCAAAAATAACAAAGATAAATTTTCCCTCTGTTTCACAAAAAATAGATTGCCCCCATTCTGCTCCCCCCGCCCTTCCCGCTTTCATAATCAGCACTGGCAGTAGCCTAGACTCCAACTCCCAATATACAGTCCTCTATGGGAGACTCTTTGACTCCCCTTTGGACCCCCAGCCCCACGCCAGAATTTCTGGCAAAGCTGCTGAGCCAGTGTTTCCCTCGGGAACTTCTCTGGAGGCAGCTGTCCCAGGTCCAGCTGGCTGCCCCCAGGAGCCCCATCTGCTTCCCCAGAGATCTGGCAGCTGCAGGGCCATGGAGAGGGGCATGATTTTGGAGGCTTGGCTCAGCAGACAACCCCAGCAGACCACAGGGGTGGTGGGGTACTCTGGCATCAGGCTAGAAATCCTTGCTCAAAGCAAAAAACAGCTGTGTTCTGGAGAGAGCTGTCAAACACTCCTTTGGAGTGCCTCTCATCTCCCTGTGTGGCAATCCACAGGCCTGGGGTGAAAGTCAGAACCCCTGGTTTCTACTCCAGCTCCACAAAAGCTTTGCTGGAGGCCTTGGACAATTTATACCACCTTTCTTCTGGCTTCAGTTTCCTCCTGTGTCCACGGATGTTTCTGTAAGCGAGACTGGATGATCCTCAGATTCCTTCTGGTTCTCCATCCTGGCCCCCCAGCCCACCATCTCCAGGACAGGAGGGCCCTGTCCCTGGCTGTTTTCTCACTTGTGGGTCTGGGTGCAGGGCTGGACATGGAGGTGCTGAGTAATAAGTGCTGAACGACCATGCCAGTTTCTCTGTGGATAGCTATGCTCTGAGATCTAACCAGCTGGAATGTCTCAGGGATGCCTGGGAAGGAGGCAGGTACTTGCAGGATGGGGGCTCTCCAATCCTGGAAGAGTCTGTTCACAGCTATGTGGTCCTCAGATGGGAGGATAAAGTTCTGGAGTTTCCCAGTTCAAGTTCATTAGCTCTGTGAGTTGGAGGATTATCTTCTACTGGGTTTCAGATCCTCACAACCACATCTGGAGATTCTGGGAGCTAGATTGGAGTGTATGATTCCTGATTTAAGGACAGAGGACCTTTGTGGACATGAAGGATCACCCCTGATGCCTAGAAGGCTGTCTATAACCAGGCCTTCCTGGAGGCAGAGGGATGAGGGAAATGATAGTGCATGAACATCTGTGGCTGAGCAAACCTGAACCTGTGTCTATGGTGGGCCAGGCTTTTAAGTACTCAGGATAGGGCTCCCCTTCCTACCTCCTACCAGCTCCCCAGAACTCATGCTGATGGAAGATGGTGGCTTGGGAGGTTCAAATAGCTACATCTACAACCAGAGTTTGTGCACTCAACACAGAAGGTCAGGCACATCAAACGGGGTAACTGACTTGTCATCATTCCTAAGTAGTTGTGGTCTGAAGGCCCTAGTCCCTACTTCCTTCCTTCCTTCCATCCATCCATCCATCTATTTAACTAACATTTATGGAGGGCCCATGCCTGTCACAGACACACCCCATAGTCAATATCACACACATACACACAGATACATACATCTCATCCGTGTCCACTCACAGACCAGCTGCTCATGCTCTTGCACCTTTCTTGCCATCACTTCAGCCACATCCACACTCCCCAAACAGACTTGGGAAGCACTGTGGAAGGGTCAAGTGTCAGAGCAGAAACCCTCTAGACTTCATGCTGGGGGGTTAGCTCCTTTCCCCCTGTCTGCCCGCCTTTAAGCTCTTCCTTTCTCCACTCCCAAGCAGTCAGGACATGTGGGCAGATTCCTGAGAACCAGAAGTTCAGGGGCTTTGGGTGTGTGGAGGGGCTCCAGGGCCTTCAGGTCCCTCTGCCACCAGACTTCTGAGGGTCCCCTCCCCAGGACACTCTGTGTTCAGATGGCCCATTTGACAGTCAACAAGGTCCAGGTCTGGGCTCAGTGACAAATCCGCTCTGTCATCTCCCTCTGCAGAGACACAAGGTGGGGAGGGGTCAGTCAGAGCTCAGTGTACCAGGCAGCTCCTTCCCAAACTACAGGGCCTGGCAACTTTTCTGCCTGGCCTGGCCCCTGCCTGCCACCAGCACCCCCCAACTACAAGCTGCAGACCTGTGTCTGTAAACTGACACTTGAATGAATTAGGTATTAAAGTACAAAATCCACTGTTAAATGAATTGCAGTCCCCTAATATATCCACTTGGGTATTGGATTTTCTTAAAGCAGGGAGCCTTTGGATCTGAAAACTCACAGAGGCTAGAGCCCTGGTAGGGGAGGGAAGTGGGGGCTTGGCCTCACCAGTGGCTCCAGCTCCCGCTGGTCCACCAGGCTGAACTCGCGGATGAAGTAATAGAAGTGCTTGTAGCAGGTATTGACATGTGCCTCAGCCCCCATGCTGAGGATGCTGTCGAAGTGGTGGATGTAGACGTGTACGAAGACGCGGAAGAGACGGGTCAGGATCTTGGTGCAGACCTGCTGGAAGTTCTTGGGGAAGGGAACTCCTAGGGGGAGGGATGGGCAGATAGATACAGGACATCAGCAACCTTTTGATGAAACTCTGCCCAACCCTGCCCTTCCCCCACACTGCCCAGGATGGCCTCTTTCCCCAGCACATTTCCCAGTGGGAAACAGAGCTCAAGGTTTGCTTTCTCCTGTACTTCCCTTTTTAATGAAGCACAAAGTTCACTGTGCCTCTCCGCTGCTGAAATACAAATCATCTTTCAATTTCCCCATCACCCTGAACAGGACTCTACAGCCTTGTTGGATCACTGACCAATCCTGCTGAGACTATGATGGAAGTTATGCCACAATTCTCTCCAGAAACATGTGCATCTGTAGATGCTTGCACATAACAGTGTTGGATGCAATTCCAAGGGGAGTTCATCAATATCTGGGGCCCACTTTTTTTTGGGGGGGGCCCACTTTTTAAAATATGGGCCTTCAGGATTGAATCCTGTCTTCCCAGCATGGTAGCTGCTCAAAGCCTTTCATAATCTGATCCTGACTTGCCTCTCCAACCCCACCTGACTCCTTCCCCTTTGCAACATTCACACAGCGGGCCCCAGACCCCAATCCTGAGAATTCCTAAATCTTCAAGAATGAATTCGGATATTTCTCAGTCCTTCAAACAGTCAATAACACTTGCAAGAACCTTCCATCTGCGAGCCAGGCCCTGTGCTGGGTCCTCTATACCTTTAGCCTGGTATGATAATGGATATGGCAGCCACTCTAGATTTGATAAAACTGAGGTGCATAAACATGGAACCACTTGCCCAGGGCCACATAACTATTAATTAGTATAGACTGGAGGTGGGATTCAAGCCCTCTTTGCACTGCATTGCAGCACCCCTCAAATAAATGCTATAGACCCTGCCAGCGAGAAAGTCCAGGACTCTCTCTGTGAGAAAGGCACGATTTCTGCAAGTCTCCCATGCTCACAGTTGAATTTGAGGCTACACCCTCTTCTCTGCTGTGGCAGAGTCATTCCAGGGTTAAGGCACAGGCATCTGGGATCTCACAGGCCTGGGGGTGAAAACTAAAAGGGAACAAGAGCTCAGACACAGGCCCACACTGACTCACCCTACTCCATGAGGCCCTTCCCCTTCCTCACTGCTCTCGGGTAGGGCTGAGCCCTGTCTCCCTGTGAGCTCTTCCAGGCCCAGCCCAGGTCCCTCAGACTTGTCCTGCCCATCTAAACTCGGGGTCCTGGGTCCCATGAGACCTGAGCAAGTTCTGAGTACCTCCTGATTCAGTGCATTTTCCGTCTCTCCACCTGTTTCCTCCCATGTGAAATGAAGATACCTGGGTTGCACATGATAGTGCAGGAGAGGGCAGGCCACCAAATGGGGAGGGGTGTGGGTGGTGATTTGTGACTCAAGGCCCTCAGCATTCAGACTTCTCCCCTCTGGGCCTGACCACCCTGGCCCGCCCATCTCTGATTCCCATAACCTTAACAAAGATGCACAGGAGGCCAGGTAGGGTGGACTGCAGTGATGATCACAAGGTCATGCCTGCTTAGCTTCTAAGCCAACGCCCTCTCTTGCTGCCCTTGCGGGAGGACGCAGGGCCAGTATGATGTCACTCATTTCTCCTTCCCACCCTCACCCTTCCAGGCTGCCCAACTGAGCTAAGACAAGGCTCCCTGACTGGTTTGAAATGGAAAAATTCTGCCCTGAGGGCCCACTGCAGTGGAGATACTGTCTGGACCCCAGTCCGGATCGCCTTTCCTTTCCTGGGGCCAGGAGTCAGAAAAGACTCCCAAGCGGCAGCAAGTCAGATTAGCCCAAACAGGGTGACTTGCTAGGAGCACCTTGAGGCACTTGTTCTCGAAGATCCTGAGAATCATCATGGTTTTGCCTGGGTGGTCCCTGGAGGCACACTCAAGCTCCAGAGAAAAAGAGGCCCCAGAGAAAAAAAAACAAAACTAAAAAAAAGGGGCCTGACCTGCCTGCCAGGCGAGACTCACCTACGCGCGTGGGAAAGACATCCTCGTCGTTGATGAGGCCTTCGATCCAGTCCATGAGCAGCGCCATGTAGCGCGGTGCCGAGAGCTTGGCCGGCCGCCGGTACTGGCGCTCGTCCTGCCAGCGGTACTCGTAGCGAGGGCCCCCGGCCATGACCGGGCAGCTGGTCTCGCTGCAGCGCTCGGCCATGGTGCCGTAGATGAGGTTTATGCGGTTGAAGAAGTCCACCACGTGCACGGCGATCCAGTCATCTATGCTCTCGCCGGGCGGCAGCCTCACCACGCTGCGCAGGTCCAGGCCGGACTTGAGCGACGCCTGCGCCTTCTTATACAGCTCAAAGCGCTGCGTGCCCGGCTCAAAGCGCTTCCGCGGCCTGAACGTCTTGTCCTTGGAGAACACCTGCTTCAGGCACAGCGCCATGGCCAGGCTGGGCCAAGGGCAGGACCTGCGGATTCCCTGCCAGGGCCAAGGGCAGAGGGAGCACGGTGGTCAGGTCCTTACCAAATGGACTTGATTTCTGCCACATCATTGCCCTCTCACCTCTTGACTTTTGGCCTGGAGTTCTCAGCCTGGAATCTAAATGCTCCTCATCCCCTCAATCCAGTATCCTGCCCTATTGCTAGCTCCCCTGGTTCCCCCTGCCAAGCTTTCCACAGCCCTCCCACCTTTTTTCTTTGCTCTCCACTTGCACTGTGTCTCAGAGAGGGCTGGGCCTAGGCTCCAAACAGGTGCTCCTCAGACTTGCTGTGGACTATTAGAGAGTTGGCAGAGGCTCCTGCAGGAGGCAGGGGCCTGGGTGAAATGATCTCTGGGAATCTCACGGGTCAGTTGGTATAGCGTGGGAGAGCCTGCTGGCATTGTGCTGAGGGTAGAGGGGGGAGCCCCCACCCTCGGCTTCCTCTGGGATATCCCGTAGTCCATCCGGCCACCGGGGATTCCCAGGGAGCAGGAGGGACTTTTCTACCAAAAATGTCCTTTCCTTTTACTACCCTGAAAGGAAAGAGCTCCCAGATGGCCAGCTGGGTGGCCTCTGAATGTGACTGCAAGCACTGGAGGAGAGGGGGAGGGTGGCAGGTCTAGAAGGGCACCACTTCCTCCAACAGTGGCTGGAGATCTTTCCTTCCAAGCCTGAAACCCAAACCAGAACAAGCCACTGGCCCCTCCCACTGCACCTGACATTCGGTAGACATTCCTAGAGCTCCTACTATGTGCCTGGCACTGGGAGGCAGGAAAATCCAGTCACATCACCCAGTTGTGACCATCCAGAATTCAGAATTGGCTTTGCTTCTTAGAATTGAAGGATCTCAGACTCAGAACAGCCTTTGGGGACAATGATAAAGAGCCCTAGGCTTTGAGGCAGGAGACCTGGGTTCTAGAGTCATCCATCATTGCTGGGTGACCCCTGCAGCAGGGAGGGATTTGGCCCATGCAGTTTCCCGAGTCACTCACAGGCCAAGTTCCTGGGACTTCCTTATTTTCCCTGTGAGTGCTTGTGCTTTGGGCAAATGCAGGGACCCAGGTACCCACTGGAATTTAGCCACATGAACTGTGATCCTGACCCCAGACCAAGCACTAAGGCTGAGAGTAGGCTAAGCACTCAGCTTTGGCTCCAGGCTGAACTCTGACCTGGCCTTGACCCTAGTCAATCTGAGTCTTGAACTCTAACCCTAGACTAAGGCTTGAAAACAGCCACAAAGCCTGGTCTTGACCTCAGAGCTGACATTGGAGTATTTTTCTTTCTCGTGGGGAAAGGAGGGTGGGAACAAGGTGACAACTGGGTGTAACCAACCAAAGGCACATGTGGGTTGTCACATCAGACAACAAGTCAAGCTAGTGGAGAAGTTTGAAACAAGGATTCCTCTCTGTGCACATAACATACAGGCCAGGAGGGGAGAAGTCAAGTAAAACGAGAGGAGTTTGGAGAGAAGGGGTAGATCTCCCCACAGGATCTTGTCGTCTTGAAAAAAAACTCCAAGATGTGGCAGGTCATCCATCTGCTACCCCTCAACTTCTCACGCAAACAAGTCCTCAGTGTGGAACCCAAGCTTCCTGACCCTAGAGGAGATTTCCACACTTCACATGCCCCTGCATCTAAATTCTGCTTGGGGAACTTCCCTGGCCATCCAGTGGTTAGGACTCTGCGCTTTCAATGCAAGGGGCGTGGGTTTGATCCCTGGTCAGGGAACTAAGATCTTACACATTATGTGGCATAGCCAAGAAAATTTTTTTAAAAAGAAAAAAAAAAAAAAAGAAATTCACCTTATTCTTAGGGCAGGAGTTTCCTAAATCACACTACAATTAGTTGGGTCCCTGGGCTCCCTATCTTTGCACAGCTCCCCTCACTGACAGCTACCAACAAACCTACCCTGGCATTCAACGTCTCATCCTAGCTTTCTTGCCCCCACTTCCCTAGAGCAACCACTCTGGGCTTCTTCCTGATCCATGAACAGCCACCCAACTCCTGCTTCTGTATGTTTTCTTACACTGGTCCCTGGGCTTGACTCCCGCTGTCAAGTTGAACATTACCTCCTCCCATAGCCTCCTCTAACTGCACCCAGATCTCTTTGTTCTCGGGTGGAGACTACTCTTTGGTTATTTTGTCCTCCACCAGCTTAACCTCCCAGCCTAGGTCAGGCCTGGTACATACTGGATACTCAGGCTTTGTGGAAAGCTCAAAAGCAAGAATCATCGAGTTGAAATAGCCCTGAGAAATCAACTGGCCCAACTCACTTCTTGAATGGATGAGGAAACTGAGGCCCCATAAGAGGACTTTAGGAGCCTGGGTTCACACAGCAAGTCACAAGCAGGGGATCTCCAATGGCACAATGGGACACTGGGATAAGGTGGGGCATGCCAACTGGTCAAGGGCCATTTTCCTGCCCTAGCTGCTGGTCACTGGTCTGGTGGAGATAAGGAGAAAGGAGGGGAGTGAAGGAAAAGGGGAAGCATCTTCCCATCCACCAGACCAACTTAATTCCTGTTCCCCCAACACACTGTGCCTCCCCCACACTCCACAGCAACTTGGGTGTCCTAACCAGTGAGCTAGGGTCCCACCTTCTTGCTGCAGAATGTCAATGCCTGGGTCTTTCCCCGGGGAAATGAAAGCTTGTGAAGGAGGGAACATGGATAGATACCCTTGTATCCAGGCCACTTTTCTGTTTTCTTCCCACTCTCATCCCTTTAGTGAGTCTCTTATCTCATAGAATCTCTCTCCCCTCCCTGGAACCAAGGCTATTGCCCCTCTTGGCCCCTGTTTCCTAACTCTGGACGTCCTTTCATTCCAAAAGTGGCCAGTGATGGCTTGCTCCCTGGGTGGGGATCTGGGTTTCCCAAATAAAGGCCACAGAGGAGCCCTGCCTGCTTCTGACACTCAGCCCCCTGCCACGGCCACACCTGCCACTCCTCCAGTCCTGACCCAGGATCTTGGCCCCAGTTGGAAACCAGAATCCAGTCTAGAGTAGAGCGATGTGTATTAGCGGGGTGGGGGTGGGCGGGAGCGCTGAGAGCAGAAATCCAAGAGAAAAGTCGAGGCGAGGACTCCCAGCTCCTCCCCGTGGCGCTCGGCCACCCACGACCACTTCTCGACCTCTCCCAGAACACCTGACACCCCGCCTCCCCAGCCCAGCTTCCAGGACAGATGGGGCGTAGGACCCAGAGGAGCAGGCCTGAAATTTCCGCCTGCGAAGACACGCCCTCTTCAAACGACGCGCCCCCACCCCACCCTGACTTTCCAGCTCCGAGTCCCGGACCCCGGAACCAGGGTTCTGGGCAGCCCGCTCCGGGCGCAGGTCGCCTGGGGACGGTGCCAGGCCGGGACAGCCGAAGAAATGAAAGTGGAAGAGAGGCTGGGCTGTGTGCGCGGCGGCGCGCGGGGGGAGCTCACCCACGGGGTCCGCCGGGTGGGTTAGCGCGAGTCCTCTCTGGTCGCGGAGTCACATCCCCAGTGCGTGGTCCTCTCCTGCCGGTTCCCGGCCGCGCCGGTCTTCTCGCTTGTCCGCCTGCCTGCCCTGCCGAACCCGCTGTCGCCCTCCGCCCCCAAGGCGACGCCAGCTCCGCCCAGGCCCTCCCGGCCCCGCCACGCTGCGGCCAAGGGGCGGGGAAGGGGCGGGGAGAGAGGACCCCCCTCCCAATACCTTCGCCTTTCCGGAAAGTCCATGTCGCTCCCCCAGCTTCCCAGGGCCAAAGGACTAAGAGCTGGTTCTCTTAGGAGGGTCAGAGAGGCCGCCTCAGTTTCCTTGACTGTAAAATGGGGACAAACCCGTTTTATCCAGCTCTGTCTGAAGCTGGATAATGGTGGTTTCCTTGCCCTCCTAGAATCTTCTGTGTTTCCCTTGTCGCTGAGCTCAATTAGAGATCAGATCTGCCATCCGCTCCCATACCCTCAGCTCCTGGCAGAGTGCCTGGCACACAGCAGGCACTTAATACCCATTTGTTGATTGAATGAATGAACGCCTTGGGAACCATTACCTCAGCACTCAAAGGACTGACTCCCAAGAGTGCTCAGGTCAGACTTTCACCTCACCCACCAAGGCTGGGGTTTTTGCTCAGGCTGGGCAGATTCTCCTCACTCCTGGGCCAAGTCATCCCATTCCCACCCTTTCCCCCCACCCATCCACATTTTTGCTCCAGCTATTCCCATTTTGAAACATCTTTTTTCCCTGCTTCTAATCAGATCCAAACCCATCAAGAACTGTTTTGCATTCCCTACTTTTCTACCTGGGTTCTTTTGCCCTGAGGGCAAACACATACCCAGCAGGAGCAAAGAATGCATACTGTGGGTCCCAGGCCCAGGCGCCAGTTGGCAGACTCTGCCCTGGGATGGGAGGGAAGGGTGGGGGCCTTCTACAGTAGGAGGGCCAAGGCAGACAGATGGGCTGCAGAAATTACTCTGGAGGGGTGCTGGAGGTGAGCAAGTGGGGAGAGGGGCAGGAGGCATTTATATGGCACAGATACCCCACTGGGCTCCTCTTGTGTCTGGAATGTCTACTTGCTGGATGGCATGAGAACACACTGGATTCTTAAAAATGAACTAAAGATTTTTTTTGTTGTTGTTGGATACCTATTTTTGCCCAGTCTAAAGCTGCCACTTTCTTCCCCCCCCCGTCCCAGTATCTGAGTCTTCACTCTGCCCCAGATCCTCTATAAGTGAACATTTGCATGTTCTAGTGTATGCAGAAGGAGTTCAAACCTGGTCCTTCATTTGTCTGATATCATGATTAATACCCTTTACTGAGTGTGACTTTGTGCACTGAGAACAGGGAGATGAGGTGATGGAGCTGACCCAGAGGTGGCCTTAGGTGCTGATGGGTCAGCCCGCGGTGGGGTGGGAGGCCAACACACAGAGATAACACAAGGTCAGAGCTCAGCCATCCAGATGTGAGAACTTGGTTATGGACTGACAGTGAGCACTTGGTAAGCGTGGCATTACCAGCAGGAAACACATGGAATACCCAAAGAAGCGGGTGCTCCGAGGAGAGTTTAAAGAAGGCAGTATTTAGAGCCATAGTCATGGTGTAGGAAAACCACAAGGACTGCGTATCACAAAAGGACTAGCAGCCATTTGCTGTCTGCCCAAGACTGGAGGGGTGCTGGGAGGGAGAGGTAAGAGTGGGAGCCATGAGGATGGCATTAGATTTGTGGCCTGAGCTCCACCAGCATACCCTGCCCACAGCAAATCATACTTCGAAGGACTGGGGGTAAAAAGGGGCCTCACTTCCCTCCATCTGATTTCTGGGAAGGTTTCCCCATTGGCCAGATCCTACCAGAAGCCAAGGATAAGGGAACCAGTTGATGTAGCCCACAGAGGTCAGCCTCCTGGGACCCAGAGCTGGGAGGAGGAGGGTGGGGAGTGCCGAAGATTCTTGGCATGTGGGCCCAAGGACTTTAACTTTACAAAGGAAATAGAAACTGCTTGTGCTTTCCTTATCATTCAGTTCTAAATATTTCATAATTTCATTATTATTTCCTCTTTAACCCATGGATGATTTAGAATTGTGTTTTTTAGTTTCTCAACCTATGGGAGATTTATATTTTTCTTGTTGACTTCTAATTATATTTCACCGTGGTCAGAGATCATGGTCTGTAAGATTCTTTGGAATGTGATGTGACTCCCTCTGTGGCTTTATACATGGTCATTTGCTATACCTCTGAGCTGGGTTTTATGAGATAGGCAGGAGTTTGCTTGGTAAAGAGTGCAAAGCACAGAATCTTACATTGTGGGAAATTTAGATGATCCATTTTGAAGAAACTTCAGAGGCTCCCAGCTTATCCACAGAGCCCCTGGGTGTCTGCCTCAATACAAACCAACAGGCTGGCGAGTGGTATGGGAGGCACATGGAAGGATTGGGAGAAGCCAGAGATAGCCCAGATCCTGCAAACACCTGTACACCCTTCCTTTTGCTCTCAGTCTGGGCTCAAGACACTCTATTCTTCTAGGAGGCCCTGTTGGGGCTGAGAAAACTCAGACCTTGGAGAACAAGGTCCTGGCTTTACCGTGTATTAGCTGTGTGTCTTTGGGGTACTCCAGCCCTCTTTGATGGCATGCTGAAATACCACACCACTGCATATCGACACAGGACAGGCACGGTTTCCTGACACTGTGTCCTGAGTATGACAAGTCCTCACATAAGGCCATCTCTGAAGCTTGGCAGAAGTCAGCAAGGACCTAGCTGGGGAAATATCCTCTTCCACTGCACAGCCCAGGCTTCTCAATGGGAGAGTCAAGTGGCAGTGGAGTGGTATCCAGACCTGGACTCCTGCCCTGCTGTGTCTCTCTGGGGAAGCCTCTGTCCCTCTCTGGGTCTCAGCTTTCCCCTATCTTCCAGTCACAAAAGCATCTTCCAGTTATATCTTTCCAAGTGCCTTATCAAGACCAGCTTCCCGTTCCCGCCTCTGTGAGCTTGTACCCAGGGACTCCGTTGAAACAGAGTGACCTCTTCGTGGGAATCCCCAGCCTATCCTATGCCAGGAAACGGTACCCCCGCAACACCACACTCCTTCAAGAATGAGCAATAGTATCCCCAGTTCACCCCACCAGGGATCTGGCTGTTCCTATAGCCTGATGGAGCTCACCTTCTCCTCACTAGCCCAAGAAAATGTTTCTATTTCAGTTTCTGTCCCTCTCTGCCCAGAAGGCAGAATCTCCCATTCTGGGTCTTTCCTCCTGGCATATTGAGGAAAAAGCAAAGGACATTCTTATGGTGTGTGTGCATGCTAAGTTGCTACCGTTGTGTCTGACTCTTTGGGAACCTATGGACCATAGTCTGCCAGGCTCCTCTATCCATGGGATTCTCCAGCCAAAAATACTGAAGTGGGTTACCAGGCCCTCCTCCAGGGGATCTTCCCAACCCAGGGATTGAACCCATGTCTCTTATGTATACCTGCACTGGAAGGCAGGTTCTTTACCACTAGTGCCCCTTGGGAAGCCCACTCTCATGGTAGTAAGAGGAATTATGGTTGGACTTTCTTTAGTTTGAGGAAGACAGGGTTCAAGGGAATGTGACAGGGGAAGACAAGGTTGAGAAGCATGTACATCAAAATTCTGTGTGACCTCTCTGAGCCTATTTCTGCTTCCCTGGTGGCTCAGTGGTAAAGAATCAGCCTGCAATGCAGAAGATGTGGGTTCGGTCCCTGGGTTGAAGAAGGAAATGGCAACCCAGTCCAGTATTCTTGCCTGGGAAATCCCATGGACAGAGGAGCCTGGTGAGCTACAAGTCCATGGGGTTGCAAAAGAGTTGGACACAACTTAGTGACTTACATCAACAGTAATAAAAATATACCTCCCATGGAAGAGTGTGAGGATAAGACGTGCTAGTCCTTATAAACAGCAGAATGCTTTAGCCAGTCTTTCTGGGAGTGCTGTCTTCAAGCACCCTGCAGGCCTTTGTGCAGAAGAGGGATTGCACTTGTTTCTGTGATACTGGAAGGTGGGGCAGAGGCCAGGACAATACAGAGAGACACTTGGCACATCAGAGCTGTCCAGCCATGCTGCCTAGATGGCTGCACTGACTTCTCTGGAATGATGTGTGTAAGCAAAAGTGGCATAGCACACCCCCCACCCCCAACCCGTGACAGGGGCTTCAGAGGGCTCCAGTCCCTTAGAAGAGCAGGAGGGCCCTCTTGACTCTTGAGAAACTTCTTCTGTGCTCCAAGGTCCTCCTCCTTCCCAACTCTCCATCCACCTCTTGAGCTGGAGGCATCGCCCTCACCTCTCTGGATTTCAGGTCTTTCATCTTGGGAAGGAGACCTCTAGAGGCTGTGGCAGAAGCCTAGGGTGCATAAGGGCCTGAGGACAATTTCACAGCTCCCTCCCCACCCCCCGAACCTGACTCCCAACATGGCCCTGCTAGTCATCGCCCCATCCTCCAGCTGCACACCCTCCAGTCACTTGGGTTAGTTCTCAGCTCAGGAGTGTTTCAGGAGTAGAGGTGACAGTTGGGGGTGGGAGTGGGGATTCACCAGTATCCCAGGCTCAGTCTTCCATAGAGCCCACCATGAAGCCGGCACGGGAAGTTCTGTCTGACCTGATCCGATCCTCTGCCACAGTGAAGCCTCACATTGAGCCTCCAGGGTGCCTGCCTGAAGTACGATACCAGTTCAAGGCCCTTCTCCTACAGGAAAGCCTCCTCCGCCTGCCCCAGTCCCCATGGCATTTTCTTCCTTCCTCTGCAGCATCCTTTCTCCAAGTGTGTTCAGTAACACCTGCTTCAGAGTTGCCAGTGGGGATGGGGGTTCCTTACAAAAAACCCATTTGATTCTGACTAGGAATCTGTTAGTTATAGGAAGTTCTGGGAATAGAGGAACAAGTGAAATGACACTAGGGGGATGAAATCAGCAAAATCCAGAATGAGGAAAATTCTATAAGACAGATTCTCAATAAGTAAATGGCAAGAAAACAAGAGACGAGTGGGGAACCTCTTAGTTAAAAGTGACACTATGGAGTACTACTCAGCAATAAAAATAAATCAACTAGTGAGTCTTGTGACAACTTGGATGTTTTTAAGGGCATTATGCTGAGTGAAAAATTCAATCTTAGAGAATTCTCTTGTGGTACAATGGTTAGGACTTGGCACTTTCACTGCCACCTGGGTTCAATCCTTGGTCTGGGAACTAAAATCCCAAAAGCTGCACAGCACTGCCCACCCCAGCCCCCCCAAAAGAAGCATTCTAAAAAAAAAACTTCACTCTTAAAAGGTAACATACTATATTATTTAATTTATATAAATTCTCAAACTAACAAAATTATAGTGATGGAGATCAGATCAGTGGTTGCCAGGATTCAGAGTTGGGGAGAAGCATGTGATTATGAAGACAGCACATAAACCCTATGAAAAACAATATGAAAAAGAAAGTGTGTGTATATATATATGCATATATGACTGAATCACTTTGCTGTGCAGTAGAAATTAACACAACGCTGCATTGTAAATCACTATATTTTAATAAAGTAAATTAAAAAAAAAGATGTAGCATGAAGAACTTTCTTTGGGTGACAGCTCTGTATCCAGACAATGGTTCCACAAACCTGTGCATGTGATAAAATTTCATAGACCTATATACAGAAAAGGAAACAAATGAAAAATGAGTGCATATGAAACTGCTAAAGTCCAAATAAAGTCTATAGTTGTAATAGTATTGTTCTAATGCTAATTTCCTGGTTTTGATAATTCTACTATGGTTATGTAACATGCTATCATTAAGGGAAGGTGGGCAAAGGGTACACAGGAATTTTGTATCAGTTTTGCAACTTCTATGTGTGTGTCTAAAATTATTAAAAAATAAAAGGTAAAAAAACAGACTTAAAAGACATATCCAGTTACAAGGTATGGATCTTATTTGGAGCCTGATTTGAACAAGCCAACTATAAATAGAAAAGGTATAGGATTAACAGATACAAACTATTATATGTAAAATAGATAAACATCAAGAATCTACTGTATAGCACAGGGAACTGAATTCAATATCTTCTAATAATCTATAATGGAAAAGAAGCTGGAAAAAAATATATATCTGAATCACTTTGCTATATGCCTGAAACTGGCACAACATGGCACAAATGTACTTAAATTTTAAAAAAACCACCAAAAAATAGGAAATGTATAATAAAATTCATCATTAATGGATCTAGGGTGAAAATCAAATTATCATCTCCATAGGTGTTAGAAAAACATTTGATAAAATCAACACTCTTGATTTTTAAACGTAGCTCTATAAGATAGAAGTCAAGTTCACATTTCTTAATATGAAAAAATATATCTTTTTCAGATCCAAATGGAATAGTTAGGGAACTAATATTTAAGTTTTTCAACACTGTTAATTGTGAAGTGGGAATTCAGGCATTATTTCTACTAAAGTCACAAACAAGACAAGGATGCCCATGTCATCACTGTTGTTTAACATTATATTGGAGATAATAGCCAATGCAATTAGGTAAGAGAAAGGCATTAGAAGTTTAAAAGTTGACAAGAAAGAAGGAAAACGTCTATTATTTGCAGACAGTATGGTTGTCTCTCTAGAAAACCCAAGAAGTCAACTAAAATTTTTGCTATAAACAGTAGGAGAAGACAGTAATGCAGAAGAGTACAAAAATATACATAAATTAATAACTTTTTTATATTAAAAATATAGCTAGCTCAGTTCAGTTCAGTCGCTCAGTTGTGTCCGACTCTTTGTGACCCCATGAATCACAGTACGCCAGGCCTCCCTGTCCATCACCAACTCCCGGAGTTCACTCAAACTCATGTCCATCGAGTCGGTACTTACAATGTCAACAAAAATGATAAAATAACTAATAATAACTCTAACAAGAGATGCAAACCTATATGAAAAAACTTTAAGACGACACTGATGGATACACTCAGGTTGTTCAGCAGTTAAGGATCTGCCTGCCAATGCAGGAGACTCAGAAAACACGGGTTCGATCCCTGAATTGAGAAGATGCCCTGGAGGAGGAAACGGCAACCAGCTCCACTGTTCTTGCCTGAAAAATCCCATGGACAGAGGAACATGGTGGGCTACAGTCCATGGGGTCACAAAGAGTCGGATGAGACTGAGTGACTGCGCACACATGCATGATGGATACAAAATAAGATGAGCAAATGGAAAGATATGCATTTTCAGATAGAAATATTTGTCTTTAATAAAGATGCTGATTTCCCCTATGTTAATGAATAAATTTAATCTGATTTCAATAAATATTCCTATAGTGTTAAAAAATGTTATGAGACAATTGGGGAAATTTGAATATAATTGCACTTTTGATAAATTAAGGAATTATTGTTATTTTAGGAATTTTGAAAAGTACTTATATTTTAGAAATATAAACAAAGCAGTATGGATGAAACAGTATGATGTCCAGGATTTAGAGGGAAAGTGGGTGGGGATATAAATAAAACCAGAATGCTATGTGTTGAAATTTTTTAATGTTGGGTCACAGGAACTTGGGTTCATGATACTATTGGCTCAGTGTTTTGCATTTCAACAATAAAATGTTTAAAAATGAACCACACTAGATTTCTCAACAAAAACTCAGCAGGCCAGGAGAGAGTGGGATGATATATTTAAAGTGCTGGAAGAAAAACTTCCAACCAAGAATCTTTACTCAGAAAAGTTGTTTCTCTAAAATAAAGTGAACAAACAAAAGCCGAGGGTGTTAATCGCCACTAGACCAGCCTTACAAGACATTCTAAAAGGAGATCTTCATGCTGAAAAGGACACTAATTAGTAACATGAAAACATATGAAAATATAAAACACAATGGTAAAATTCTGCAGTCAACTCAGGTTTATTGAGTTGAGCACCAGAAGTTAGAGAGACTGAAGAAAGAGTGTGTCTGACCAGCCCAACCTCAAAACTTTCAAAGCTATATTGCCAAGGAATGCAATACATTCAGAGTCTACAAAACCAGAGATAATGAGGAAACTAACATTGTAAGATATTGGACAATCATTTCTATCATCACTTCGAGGCAAAACATCATCAGATTAAGGAAATGAGAGTTGAAATGTATTTGTTTCATCACTGCTTGAATGACATCATCTCATTAGCTGCTGCTGCTGCTGCTGCTGCTGAGTCACTCCAGTCGTGTCCGACTCTGTGCGACCCCATAGACAGAAGCCCACCAGGCTCCCCCGTCTCTGGGATTCTCCAGGCAAGAACACTGGAGTAGTACTGGTTAAATTTGCTGTCCCTGTCAGGTTGGTTAGTTTCTGCCTGTTTATTCTTACAAAAATCACAGCTCTTCTGTTTCTTCAGACATCCTGCAATCTGGCTGGGATGCTCATAAAACCTCGTATAAATCTAAAAGAGAAATTTATAAAATCCTTAGAATGAGAAAAAGCAAAAGAATATGTTCCTGGGTAGGTATGACACTTTCTGTTCCATGTCTTGGGTAAAATACAGGGTGGTTTCTCTTCACATGAGCATGCATGTGTCTTTGTGCGTAAACCACAGAGAGAAACACAATCCATTAAATTAAAAAAAAAAAGATGAACCACATTAAAAGTAGATATCTGGGTCCTTCTCATAGAGATTTTGTTTAAGTGTCTCTGGGATGGGCCCATGAATCTGACGTTTAGCAAGCTCCCCATTGACATTTATATAGAAGACTAAGGTCTGAGTCTGTCTGCCTCTTGAAAAACCTGTATGCAGGTCAAGAAGCAACAATTAGAACTGGACATGGAACAACAGACTGGTTCCAAATAGGAAAAGGAGTATGTCAAGGCTGTATATTGTCACTCTGCTTATTTAACTTATATGCAGAGTACATCATGTGAAATGCTGGGCTGGAGGAAGCACAAGCTGGAATCAAGATTGCCAGGAGAAATATCAATAACCTCAGATATGCAGATGACACCACCCTTATGGTAGAGAGCGAAGAGGAACTAAAGAGCCTCTTGATGAAAGTGAAAGAGGAGAGTGAAAAAGTTGGCTTAAAGCTCAACATTCAGAAAACTAAGATCATGGCATCTGGTCCCATCACTTCATGGGAAATAGATGGGGAAACAGTGGCTGACTTTATTTTTTGGGGCTCCAAAATCACTGTAGATGGTGATTGCAGCCATGAAATTAAAAGATGCTTACTCCTTGGGAGAAAAGTTATGGCCAACCTAAACAGCATATTAAAAAGCAGAGACATTACTTTGCTGACAAAGGTCCATCTAGTCAAGGCTATGGTTTTTCCAGTAGTCATGTATGGATGTGAGAGTTGGACTGTGAAGAAAGCTGATCGCCGAAGAATTGATGCCTTTGAACTGTGGTGTTGGAGAAGACTCTTGAGAGTCCCTTGGACTGCAAGGAGATCCAACCAGTCCGTCCTAAAGGAGATCAGTCCTGGGTGTTCATTGGAGGGCCTGATGTTGAAGTTGAAACCCCAATACTTTGGCCACCTGATGTGAAGAGCTGACTCATTTGAAAAGACCCTGATGCTGGGAAAGATTGAGGGCAGGAGGAGAAGGGGACAACAGAGGATGAGATGGTTGGATGGCATCACCGACTCAATTGACATGAGTTTGGGTGGGCTCTGGGAGCTGGTGTTGGTCAGGGAGGCCTGTTGTGCTGCAGCTCATGGGGTCACAGAGTCAGACATGACTGAGCGACTGAACTGGACTGAAGGTTTGAGAACCTCTGCTGTGGACTGAATGCTTGTGTCCCCTCAAATTCATATGTTGATAGACCTAACCCACAATGTGGTGATATTTGAAGATGAGGCCTTTGCGAAGTGATGAGGCCATAAGGTTGGAGGCCTCATGAATGGGATTAGTGCCCATATAAGAGACTCCAGAGAATTCCCTTGTCCCTTCCACCATATGAGGACACAGTGAGATGACAACTGTTTATGAGCCAGGAAGCAGGTCCTCACCAGACGCTGGATCTGTGGATGCCTTTCTTTTGGACTTCCTTCCAGAACTATGAAAAATAAATTTCTGTTGCTTATAAACCAACCAGTAGTCTGCCTGCAACGTGGGAGACCCAGGTTTGATCCTTGAGTTGGGAAGATCCCCTGGAGAAGGGAACAGCTACCCATTCCAGTATTCTGGCTTAGAGAATTCCACGGACTATATAGTCTATGGGGTGGCAATGAGTCAGACATGACTAAGCAACGTTCACTTTCACATAAACCACTCAGTCTGTGGTATTTTATTCTATTAGCCTGATGGGCTAAGACAACCTCTTCCTGTTTCCCATACTACTTGTGGGGTGGGGTAAAAATGGGGGACCTTCAAGGGAACTGAGGCAATGTCTTCTAGTAAAAACAGTGTTAAATCAGTATAGTTTTAACATCTTATAGAGACAGCATGAAGGGGTGGAGATAGTACATCTATTTCATTCATTCATTCTTTCCATAAATATTTACTGGGGGCTCATTAGATGGTCGTACTCTT
This sequence comes from Moschus berezovskii, assembly GCF_049115385.1. Classification (NCBI taxonomy): domain Eukaryota; kingdom Metazoa; phylum Chordata; class Mammalia; order Artiodactyla; family Moschidae; genus Moschus; species Moschus berezovskii. The sequence continues at coordinate 21,216,508 of NC_142463.1, forward strand.
GCCTAGAAAATCCCATGGATGGAGGAGCCTGGTAGGCTGCAGTCCGTGGGGTCGCTAAGGGTCGGACACGACTGAGCGACTTCACTTTCACTTTTCACTTTCACACATTGGAGAAGGAAATGGCAACCCACTCCAGTGTTCTTGCCTGGAAAATCCCAGGGACAGGGGAGCCTGGTGGGCTTCCGTCTTTGGGGTCACACAGAGTCGGACACGACTGAAGTGACTTAGCAGCAGCAGCAGCATTAGATGGCAGGCACTGCACTGGGGTCAGGTGCAGATCTTGCTCTTGATTTGTGGGTGATGACAAAGCCTCAGTCTTCTGAGGAACATCCACAGGCCCAGGTGTCCTACTTCGTAGTTCATAAGACTGAGGCTGCCGAAGATGCTTAGCAAGCAGCAGGTCAGAGAGAGGGTAGCTCTTAAAGGGTGAGGGCCTTGGCTATCAGCCTAACCTCCACAAAGTGAATGAGAAAACTGAGATGCAGGGAGCAAAAGGGACTGGCCCAAAGATATTAATACATACTGAGGCTGTGGACATTCATGAACCTTCTCTACACCTGTGCTGGAGATGCTTTTTCTCATTTCTTCCTCTCATCAACTCTGGGAAGGAGGGAGATTTGTCTTTTTGTAGCGGTTTTGTCTTTCCCTCCAGACGGAGGGAGGGAGGGGCATGAAATAGACACAATTCCCCTAAATGGGGAAGGAAGCGCTGGAGGTGTTAGGATGATACCCCAAACTCTGCCCCGGGGCTCTGTCTGGGAGAACCCCTTGGTGAAACATCCTGGTTTCATGTCCTGGAAGTGGGAAAATTGTGTCCTCCCACTTCCAGGAAGCTGAAATTCAGGCAGTGAGCAGCAACTACTTCTTGGTGGAGACCCACACTGCACCCTGTGGAGTCTGGATTCCACACCAAGTACCGCCCATGACTTCCCGAAATTGTTTTCCAGCTGGTCATGGCTGCATTTGGGCCTTTTTCAGAAGCAGCTCTAAGAGTGCAGCATTGCCCAAGGCTAAGGGAACCAAGGGCGTGTGCTCTCTTCTTCCAGAAAGTCTGCCAGTCTTATGCCAGCTGCCTGGAACCAACCTTCCTCAGGGGGGAGCCCTTGGCACAGAAAGTTCTTCGTGATTTGCAGATACCCTTGGTGGTTCAGATGGTAAAGAATCTGCCTGCAGTGTGGGAGATCTCTGGGTCAGGAAGATCCTCTGAAGAAGGGAATGACAACCTACTACAGTATTCTTGCCAGGAGAATTCCATGGACAGAGCCTAGTGGGCTACAGTCCACGGAGGTCACAAAGAGTCGGATACGACTGAATGACTAACACGTTTCATTTCAGCTTTGCTTGTTTAAGCTGTGAGATTCTGTCTTCCGCTTGGATCACAAACCCTGGATAGTGGGTTCTTATTTTACCTTCTCCCATGGAACCCTGTAACAACAACTGACATTTGTAAGGAATTTTCTAACTGACAAAGTACTTTCACCATGCCAGACATTTTTGAGTCCTGCAACAACCCTGGGAGGTGAGTATTGATAGCAAAGTGTGAAATGACTTGGCCAAGGGGCACAGCCTGAAAGTGGCAGAGTTAGGACTCAAACCCAGGCCTCCCAACTCCATTCATGTACCAGCTCCCTACCCTACACTGCCTGAGGGCTTAGCAGGTGTACTCACATGACCTATCCAGTAAGTTAGGAGAACTTATTTGAAAGGGGGCTAGACACTTTTCTGAAGATGTTTTCCTGGGAAAGTAGATGAACATAGATATTTATACCTGGATCCGTATTAATGCAAGTAACATCATTAAGATCCTCAACCATCCTCAGTAACCTTGACACCACCTTAGATTTTTTGCTTACTTTTTTGATACCCCTGCAAAATCTGCTTAGACAAGTCATATCCCACACATATGGGGATAAGACCTGTGTCTGGTACCCAAGAAAACACATCATTTAGTGTGAGCCAAAGGTAGAAAAGCAGGAGATAGGAAGGAGACCAGGTACAAATAGAAGGGGTTCAGGAAACAGAAGGCTACTGGAGAGTCCCTTGTTATTTTTTTCTGGGTCTTCACTGTGTGAGGGCTTTCTCTAGTTGCAGAGAGTGGGGACTATTTTTTTTTTTGTGCTACTACTATTTGTGATGCATGGGGTTCTCATTGTGGTGACTTCTGTTGTTGTGAAGCATAGGCTCTAAGCATGTGGGTTTCAATAGTTGTGATGCAGAGACTTACTTGCCCTGAGGTATGTGGGATCTTCCTGGGCCAGGGATCGAACTGATGTCCCCGGCATTGGCAGGTGAATTCTTAACCACTGGACCATTAGGGAAGTCCTCACTTGGTTTCTAGAGTGGAGAATGACCTGCCTCTGGGAATAAGGTATATGGCAGAACATCTCTGAGATAGCCAGAACTTTCCTGAGCTTGACAGCAATTCCTTTCCCCAGAGGACACAGTGCAGGCTGCTGTCTCTGAGACAGACTGAGAAGGGTGAGAAAGTTCCAGCCAATCAATCCCAGCTTTAATGGGGTGAGAGTCCCCCAGCTGAGCTTTGTGCCTGAGTTCCCAACCGTCCTCCATCACTGCTGCCTGCCCAGCTGTCTATGCATCATCTCCGTCTGCTCCCTCACCACAGGCAAGAGCAAATGCACACACGATGGATGGAGACCTTCAGTCTACACAGGCAACATGCAATTCTCTGTGCAGTTGCAGGGGCCAGGCACAATAACCCAGTGCAACAGATAATCCAGCACTGGGCGCCAGGGGTCTCGGCCCTGGGGAATTCTCAGCTGTCAACAATGAAATGAGGAAGCCATCTGGACTTAAAGAGTCTCGGGGGCCTCTGGTTTCCTCTGCTGCCCTCGAGGTGCTCAACTGAGACATGCTAGGAACAGCTAGCCTCTTCCCAGAAATCTTCCCTAGAAGCAGACAATAATCAAATCCTTATTTTTCAGATGTTTTCCAGTTGTGTTGCCTGGCACGGAAGTGCAAAGAAAAATTACAACCAAGGGATGGAAGGAACGTTGCCACCAAAATCGTGTATGATGTAAGGGCAGTCATCTTGCCTGGTTTGGGGCCTTTTTCCGCAGCTATAAAATCACTAATTTATCATAGGGGTTCCCAAACTAGGCTGAGCCTCAGAATTACCTGGAGATTTTTTTTTAAAAAAGTAAACAGTTTCCCAGATCTCATCCAGACCAGAATAATCCATACTTCAGTGATGGGCCCCAAGAATCAACATCTTTGATGAGTTCTTTTGGAGTTTCTGATGCCCAGCCAGAGGGGTAAATTACAGACTTTGGTCTCTTTAAGCTGTAAACTGTTATGTGTAGTGAGCTGTCAAGGAATTAAATAAGTAGCAATCTGCAATCAGAAGTAACTTGGTCTGATAAATCATCCACAAATAATTAGGTAGGTCCTACACCTTGGCCTGGAACTTCAAGTGCTGGCTCCTGACCCAGAGGTCAGCTCCCAGGCTCTGGGTTATGCCTTCACACCTCCCTTCCTTTGCCCACTTGCGGGCACTACGTCTAGCCACCTGGTGGTTAAGGAGAGGGAAATAGTGATCTCTCCAACCTGTATGCTCTGGGTTAGCCCAGCCTTCCCATCTTTGCTCCTACCGGCCGATTTCTGAATCCAGCCTTGAGATTCCCCAGTTCCTAATGTCATGCTTTCTGGTATGCTTAATGTTGCTCAAGCCTCTTTAAAATGTTGGAAGAGAATGTCTAAAAATGGAAACATAGTGCAGGAAAAATAGCACAATAGAAACTTATAACTAACACAATATTGTAAAGCAATTAACCTCTGATTAAAAAAAACAACAACTTGTGTTCCAGAAGTAGAAGATCTATGTTCCAGAAGCAGAGTTTCCCACCTCTTCTATATAGAAGACGTGAGCCTTGAAAAGGTCAAGTAACTTAATCTAACAGCCACTACTCTGCACTTATATTGTGTGTGAACTATAGTGCTAGGTACTCTCTCTCTATCATTTAATCCTTTTCTTTGAGATACGATCATTATTTTTTAATTTACAGGTGAGAATTCAAAGGCTCAGAGAGATTAACTTGTCCAAAGGCAGAGTGAGAGTCTACGTTAGTCCTTACTCTTAACATCTACAATACTATCTCCCCAGCGTCATCATTTGTAAGATGGGAGTGATGTTATCCTCATAGCACTGTTGAAAAAGATCAAATGGAAGAAACAGATAGTGGAAGCAAATGTCTCAGAGTCCGTTGGGAGTTGTGGACCTTTCCAAGAAATACTAAAAAAAAATAAAAAGAACTTGGTCTAGTTTAACCTCCTACTCACCACAGCAGCCCTGCCTACAGCATCTCCAAGTCATTGGGCAACTGTTTGAAAACTTCCAGAGACTGGGAACTCTCCACCTGCCAGCTGACCTGGCCCCTGCAGGGCTCAGGAAAACACCTCCATGCTTCCTCTCTTCCCTGCAAAGTCAGTGTCAAAATGCAAGATCTGTCTGCAAGATCTGACTTCCCTCCTGACCAGAGGCAAGGCCAAAAGGGGAGAATACATGTAGGTTGAAGAAATAAGAAATAAGAATGCCAAATCATGGATGTTAGAACAATAACAACGAAAGTTATCTGGGGAATCACAGTGAACCAAAAGTCAAGTATGACCCAGGAGTGACTTTTTTTTTTTAAGGAGTGACGTTTCAACCAAGGCAGGGAATTTGTGTATGTGTGGGGGGCGGGGGCGGAGGGGGGAGGTAAGTGAAACGCTTGAGGGGACATCACTTACCTCTGATTACTGCCAGGGCAGATGTAGAAGAGCACCAAGGAAAAGCGAGAATCATATCTGTAGAGAGGGACATGGGCTCTGGGCACCAGGCAAAATTCAAGTCAAGATGTGATGGAACACTGGGCTGCAACCAGCCAGATGAAATGAAATAGGAGTAAATGCAAAGAGTTCTTGGTAGGAAAAGCCATGTTTGACAGATCATGGGAAGACAGCTGAGGATGGCAGTGAGGATGAGGATAAGGGAGGCCAAGGTGGACGAGTCAGTATGGTGACCTTAGTGACAGGCAACGCGGAGCGGTCACTGCCAAGTGGGCCAAGCCAACTCCCAAAGGACTTCCATCTCAAATCCACTCTGGTTATCCCACAAGGCTATCTTTGACTTAACTCCAGGCCCCAACCATGAGGCAGACACTGGTGAGTTTGTCCAGAAGCAGAGGCTGGGGTTTTGGGTCATATAAGGAAAGACAGAGTTTGTTTCCTCTGCCAAAAAGACTCCAAGGTAACGTGAGCGCTATCTTCACACATCAGCAGGAGATGCTCTGGGGATAGAAAAGCCAAGAGACTTCTCTAGGAGGCTGTAGCTATGGTGGGCAGAGCAAAGTCGTGAGGGTGGGCAGAGGTGGTGAGATTTCAGCGTAGGGTGGGGACAAACTTGCAATCACTCAGAGCTGTCAGCTGGCAGGTGGAGAGTTCCCAGTCCCTGGAAGTTTTCAAACAGTTGGAGATGCTGTAGGCAGGGCTGCTGTGGTGGGTAGGAGGTTAAACTAGACCAGGTTCTTTTTTTTTTTCTTTTTAGTATTTCTTCGAAACTCTTTCTTTGAATGACAGCTTAGGGAAAACCCAGTAAACAAAGTTTGCTTCTCTCTGGTTGAGTTAGGGATAAGGACCAGGCTCCCACACCTAGGAACTGTTGGGATTTCTTTTTCCTTTTTTAAATATTTATTTGGCTGTGCTGGGTCTTACTAGCAGCACATGGGATCTTCAATCTTCACTGCAGCAAGCGGGATATTTAGTTGCAGCATGTAGGATCTAGTTCCCTGACCAGGGATTGAACCCAGGCCCCCTGCACTAGGAGTGCAGTCTTAGCCTGGACCACCAGGGAAGTCCATGTTGGGATTTCTTTTTTTAAAAAATATTTAAAAAATTTATTTGGCTGCATCAGATGTTAGTTGCTGCTCGAGAGATCTTCATTGCATCACGGGAGATGTCGTTTGCAGAGCATGGGCTCAGTAGTTGTGGCATGCGGGTTTAGATGCTCTGCAGCATGTGAGATCTTAGTTTCTTGAACAGGGATCAAATCCACATCTGCTGTGTCACAAGGTGGATTCTCAACCACTGGACCACCAGGGAAGTCCCCCTGTAAGGATTTCTTAAAGCACAGTCGAAAACTAGTGACTGGACAGTGTCTGAGATCTTTTCAGTGCTGAGACTTGGTAAGCCAAGATGGGAGCTTGAAATGTGTCCAGCTGGTAAAAATAATTGTACTGTTCCCCAAGTTTGTTCACTGTCTCAGTTCTGTTTACAAACCTTGGACCAGCTGCCTCCTCTGATGGCCTCTTGGCTTTGTTTTCACATTGTAGCCTGTGTAGGAAGGGCAAACAAAGGGGCCACTGCCTCAGGCTGGGACACAGTCACAGTCTTTGCCAGGGCTGGGTCTCACTAGGCAAGGGATGCTTGTAGACACAGGTAGTCTGAGGTGAGCAGTCATCCAAGAGGCATTTATCCAAGTACCTTCCAAGAGGAATTTATACAAGTATACAAGGTCAGTCTAGTCAAGGCTATGGTTTTTCCCGTGGTCATGTATGGATGTGAGAGTTGGACTGTGAAGAAAGCTGATCACTGAAGAATTGATGCTTTTGAACTGTGGTGTTGGAGAAGACTCTTGAGAGTCCCTTGTACTGCAAGGAGATCCAACCAGTCCATTCTAAGGGAGATCGATCCTGGGTGTTCATCGGAAGGACTGATGCTAAAGCTGAAACTGCAGTACTTTGGCCACCTGATGCGACGAGTTGACTCACTGGAAAAGATTCTGATGCTGGGAAAGGTTGGGGGCGGGAGGAGAAGGGGACGACAGAGAATGAGATGGCTGGATGGCATCACCGACTCTGTGGACATGAGTTTGAGTGAACTCCGGGAGTTGGTGATGGACAGGGAGGCCTGGCGTGCTGTGATTCATGGGGTCGCGGACAGTTGGACACGACTGAGCGACTGAACTGAACTGAACTGAACTGAACAAGGAATTTATATTGGTACCTTCTCTGTCTGTCCTGAGCTTCTTGCTGGACACTGGGAACATGAAGTCCAGTAAGACATGATGTGTGTCTCCAAGGAGTGTCCAGTCTATGGGAAAGAGAGCCTTGTAAAGGCAGAGCACAAAATGCTGGGGAAGCATAAAGTAGCACACAACTGGGCAGGGACAGCATGGAGCAGATAAGGGCCACGGAAGGCTCTGGTAGAGATGCTTCAGTGGACCTTTGAGAGACAAATCAGAATTAATTTAATGCAGGGGGAACAGGCATTCAAAGCTTGCAAATCCTATGCAAAGATCAGAGTAGAGGGAAGAACAGTATATTCAGGAAACTGCCAGTCATCCAGACTGATGGGAGCTAAGGGAATGGGTGGGGCCTACCAAGAGATGAGCCTGGAGAAGTCACCGGAGACTAGTTCTGGAAGCTCTTGTGAGCTGATCCACAGGGACTTTGTTCTGAAAGCTCTGGACAGCTTGGGAGGATTCATAAGTGATATGAACTGATTTTTCTTGTGGCTCTTCTAGTACCTGAGGCCCAGAGAGCTCAGAAGTAGCCTTGTGAATGTGAGGGATGAGACTGCTCAGTGGACGTTACAAATGATATCATTAAGTCTGAGCATGGCCTTCTATTCCCGGCTTGGTTCCTGATGCAGTGACCTTCAAGTCATCTCTTGCCTTTTCGTGCACCAAGTCTCCTTTATCAGAATAGGGATAAAAATGCTGCCATCAACCTGCCACATTAAGAGAACTGCCAAGACCAAAATGCTCCATGTAGGATGAAACAGCACAAAAAGTCCTCCTTTAGGTAGAATATGATATCTTTAGAAATAAAGTTTGGATAATACATAACAAGTGCATCTTGTTCTTAAGGTGTTGGCAGGAAAATTAGCACATCTCTTTCTCAGAGCAAAGGCTGGTTCAAGACACCCATGGCTTCTAAAGGTTTGAGTTGGTTGCTGAAGTTAGGGTTAGGGGTGACTGGGAGGCTGCCCTCTTTTCTGAGCTGGAGGTGGGGGAAGGCAGGGAACACATGGGGAGCAGTGGTACATCCGACCAATCAGCAGGTTCCTGTGACCTCACTGGGTTGTAGGAAGGTCTGATACAATCCATGTAAAGGGCTCAGCGTCATGCCTGGCACATGGCAGGTAAGCCACCAATAGATGTTAGTGGTATTGTTAACATATTTTGAGACTAACTATAAACTCATAGCACCTCCTGTCTCTTGCATGGAACACACATTCTTTGAAACTTTTAATAGTCTTTCATTCCTTATTAAGTCATAGGTGCTTCAGGGCAGGTACCATGGTCTAGCAATATCTGCATTCCCCATAGCACCTGATAGTATTCTCTAACCCTCCCTGCCCCTCTTCTAAGACAGCACTGGTCTTGCAATTAGTATTCACGTCAGTGTCGTGCCGTGCTGCTCTGAGCTCCTCAGTGGCTGAACTGAACCTTTATGCAGGCTTAGCTTGGCCCCACCTCAAGGACTCAGCAATTGGTGATCTCTACCTGGTACTTTCCACAGGTCAAGCAGTAGCTGTCACCTCTGCAGAGATGGTATTCCTGACCATTAAGTTATTGCCTCCACTCTTATGTTTTTATCACATTAAAAAAATTTCACAGCACTACCAGTATTTGAAATAATCTTATTGCTTTATTCATTTGTCTTCTCCACAATATAAGCTCCATGAGAACAGAGGCCTTATTTGTCCCCGTCATTGCTGTATTCCCCAGTTTCCTATAACAGTGTTTGGGATATAATAGGTGTTCCCTAACTATTGAATGCTGAATCAATTCTAAGTCAAATGACAGGCGGACTGTGCCTTTGTACTTCTTCTCCAAGACTGAACAATAGGTCAGTATTGCCAAGACTACAAAAAACAGAGCCTATGGCTCCTGCTTCCCAACTGCTTGAGGAAGAAAGTACCCACCCTCAGAACAAGACGAGGCAAACTCTGACCAGGCGCTAGATTGAGGCAGAGTCAAAGGCAAGACGCAGCTGGTGGCTGGAACACAGCTTGAGTGCAGGGATGACTGTGCTCACCCTCCTGTGTCAGCACGTAAGTTGGAGGTTGTAGAGGGTGTCCTCTGGAATGACTGTTGAATTGCACGGAGCAGACAGCCCATCACAGAAGTGCAGGAGATTTAGCTGAGATACAGAGAATGTTTGTTTACCTTGCTGTCTTGATTAGCAAATATTCCTACTCAGTAAATTTTTCACTTATGTGTGTCAAAAGAATCTCTTAAGTGCAAACTATTTAAATATAAGGCATATACACGAAGAAGATAGTGTTTTGGCTAAAATCCACGTCATTTATTTATTCAACGAAAATCTGAGTATCTTCAATGTTCCAAGCCATGTCCTTGGTGCTGGAAATGGAGCTTAAACCCCTGGTCCTCAAGGAGCTCACAGTATAGAGGGGAAAAGACACATACATAAATAAATATAACGTAGAGTATGCCGAGGGGACCATTATAGGAGGCAAAGAGACAAGGAAGCTGATTCTATGGTTAATGTCCACAGGAAAGAGAGACCTGGCTAATGTGGATCATTTGTGAGGAATAGATAAGACTGCTGCTGCTGCTAAGTCACTTCAGTCGTGTCCAACTCTGTGTGACCGCACAGACGGAAGCCCACCAGGCTCCCCCGTCCCTGGGATTCTCCGGGCAAGAACACTGGAGTGGGTTGCCATTTCCTTCTCCAATGTGTGAAAGTGAAAAGTGAAAGTGAAGTCGCTCAGTCGTTTCCAACCCTTAGCGACCCCACGGACTGCAGCCTACCAGGCTCCTCCATCCATGGGATTTTCTAGGCAAGAGTACTGGAGTGGGGTGCCACTGCCTTCTCCAATAGATAAGACAGTGGTTCTCAAAGTGTGACTGGCTAATTATCTTCATCATCATCTGGAGCACATATTAAAATGGAGATTCCCAGCACTTCAGCAGGTTGGAGTTCAGGACCTGGGAGTCTACATTCTAAAGTGCTCTAGGTAATTCCATTGCAACTTAAAGTTTGAGAACCTGTGAGATAAGGCTGGAATAAAGAATGATCTGCACATCTGATATACTAATTTGGGTGGGTCTTTAGTGAGAGGTGAAGTAGGGAAGAAGGGAGTTGACATTTATTAAGCTCTACTACAATCTTTATATTTTAATATAATTCTCAAAATGATCCCATGAGGTAGATACTATTATTCTCATTATACAGATGCAGAAACAGAATTAGAGTTTAAATAATTTGTTCAACATTTAGAGCTAATGAATCCCAATACTGAACCCAGATTCACTTAACTCTAAAGCCTGTCCACATTTATAACACCACACTATACCAGGGGACTGATTAATTTGACAATTTTCTTGTCATTCTTTTCCAGATCTTGCTAGGTAAATACAAAGAACAACCAGATGGTACTTTGATCACATCTGATGTAACTGGCCATGGACAGGCTCTTCTTTGGCAACCGGGGATTTAGGGCAAAGCTGGGAGGAACATAATATGAGCAGTCAGTTCCGACTTATTTCTTCAGCATTTTCTCATCCTTTGGTAGAGATGTTATGAAAGGTACTAAGGCTAAAGACTGGGGCCATCTGGAGGGGAAAAGGAAACATATCTATGAAAGTAGTTCCACTGAACAGCAAACATTCTTGGGACTCAAAACATCCAGATTTGTTTCTCAAAAAAAAAAAAAGAAAAAAGAAATGTCAGGACAAGAGGCCTGAATCTGCATTAGGAAATAGCTCAACCTTTAGAGAAATTGTGAAAGACCAGTAATTTTTCCAGATTAAACAAATGCTGTCTCTTTCTACAGATGGATTCAGAAGTACAAAAAAAGAAACACAGCTCAGAAAATAATGGGAAGTCCAATCCCATTTAAAGGACTTGGGAACAACTCAACCTATAAAGTCTCCAGTAATAAATGAAACACACATGAACTGCAAATCCTGGTTATATTCCCACACACCATGCTCAGCGTGGTTCGCTAGACCATAGGCAGGAGCAGCCAAGTGGAACATGTCAGATGAAGAAAGGGAAAGACATTCTAATAAAGGTGGCTGGCAACAGTAGTGGAGCGGGGGGTGCTCTGAGGCCGTGCGTTCAGAAGGCTGGCGTGTTACAGCCACCCTCTTCTATCGCTGAGCTTGGAGCCACAACAGGGGCACTGTAAGCCAAACCTGAGTTTCCAGTGCCCGAGAGCTTCTTCTTTTTTTTTTTTTTCTGTTATTTTAAACCACTGCTGAGTCCAAAGATGAGTTTTGACGAGATCAGCCCACAGTACAGACACAATGGACAGCACACAGCTTAGATTTCACTATTTAGTGTAACAAAGATTATAAGCTAGACTTTATTTTATTGCTACATTTCCCCCCACACACAATAGGGTACATTTGCTTCCACCTACCTTTTCTATTAATATAATACTGGCATGGTTCAGAGTTGTTTGAAAAACAAAAAGCAAATCAGGATTGATCCTCTCTTTACAAAATAGTTGATTTATTTATACTGCACCAATTCAGCCCCTCCAAATACACAGCTTCCAACAGGCAGAATAGTTAAGAGAAGCAGGTGTCACAAATTATGGTTTAAAAATATGCAGGCAGCAGGCATTGTACCTGTGTGTTTAATATACCTGAAATCTGCTGATACTCCAAACCAGCTACACTAACAGCAATTCTGGGAGCATCTAGATAGACTCTTAATCCTGATGGCAATATGTGGTTGTTCGAGAGTCTAACTGGGTTATGCCTTTGGCCAGCCAAGTGGGAAGAGTATGCAAAGACCATGTCTAACTACAACAGGTCTTCAAGCTTATTATCCTTTCACAGTTTATAAAAGTGAGGAACTCATTATTAGGAGCTGTGCAGTCAAAATGGCCAGAGAACAAAATACACTCCTGCAGTGCATAAAATTAAGTCAACCATCTTGTGGATCCCTAATTGTCTCTGGATGTGATCTCAAACACTTGAAAAGGAAACTTCAAGTATGCTGGGAGATAGTTATCAGAATATTTGGGTATCTTTGTTCCTGAATATCAAGTAACAGGGCTCACCTCCACGTTACTTCTTGCAATAAGCACACAAGGCGACTCCTTAGAGACAGCTCATTACAGATACTGAGCCTCCAAGAGTTCAAGGGGTGGGCAGGCTCAGTACTATCCAGGGCTGAGCAGAAAAGTCTGTAAGCCAACCTGACATCCCTAAGACTTATTCTGGTTCTGAGAGCATTTCAGTTCGGTTCCAAGTCCACTTTGCTCCAACTCCGCGATGACAGACATATACTTGAACTCATTCGGTCTGAAGTTAAAGGTCTCCACTAACGCGTAGGTCTCTTTTCGATCCGTGGCATAGAAGAGCTGAACTTGGTTGGCCATGCACTGTGCCTCAGCAACATTCTGAAAGGTAAAAAGAACAGTGAGGTCCCTTTCGGCACAGGACCACGCAGCTCTGTGTCTACGGCCTGTGGCAGGTGGGGGCCCTTGCCCAGGAGTCACCGCTTCCAGAGAGCTTCCTGACTCCCTGACATCCCAAGTCTTGGTGAGGTGCCCCTTTTCTGTGTACCCAAATTAGTCTACTCTTCCTCTAGCATTGTATGTATCATACTATATTTTATCTGTCCTTTGTTTCCTCTTTTACTTTTTTGTGTGTCTACCCTTATGTGAATTCCTCACAGTATGAGCCTGTTTTACATCCCTGCATATAGTGAAATCTGTGAATGCTTGCTGATAAATTAATCCATATGTTAAAAATTTCCCTTTAAAAAAAATTCCATCTTTATTCAGTTCCTTAGTAGCTGTTAAGTATATATCTCAAGGGGGAAAAAAGAGCAATAGTTAATCAGCTCTCCAGCTCTAAGAACTAAGTTTGTGAGTTGGTACTGTTTTGATTAACTAGACATACTCTTGAATAAAACCTATTCCACCTCAGTCAAAAAAGTGGTGCCAAAGCCAGCTGTAGTTTAACAAATTGTCCACAAAGTCTATGATATCCTTTTTTTCTCTCTTGGGCCACAAAACTTGTGGGATTAGTTCCCCAACCAGGGAATGAATCCAAGCCATCAGCAGTGAAAGCATGGAGTCCTAACCACTGAACCACCAAGGAATTCCCCATGACACTTTTTCTTCCTTGTGATAGAGCCTTGTTTCTCTTTCCTTGAATGACCGTTACACTTAGTGACTTGCTTTCTAACAAATGGACTAAAGTGGAATGATGAAAAATGACTTCTGGTATTCAGTCACAGACGACATCATGGTTTCTGTTTTGCTATCTCAAATCACTTGCTTTGGGGAAAATCAGTTTCCATGTCATGAAGACATTCAAGTAGCCTACGGAGAAGCCAGTGTGGCAAGGAAATGAGGTCTCCTGCCAACTGCCAAGCAAGTGCGGTCAGAGGTGGATCGTCAGGCCCAATCAACCTTCAAATGACAGTAGCCCTTTCCAATATCTTGACAGCAACTTCATGAGACTCTGAGCCAGAACCACCTGGCTATGTTGCTCCTGAACTCCTGACACAAAGAAACTGAGGTTCAGTTCAGTTCAGTCGCTCAGTCGTGTCCGACTCTCCGCGACCCCATGAATCACAGCACGCCAGGCCTCCCTGTCCATCATCAACTCCCGGAGTTCACTCAAACTCATGTCCACAGAGTCGGTGATGCCATCCAGCCATCTCATTCTCGGTCGTCCCCTTCTCCTCCCGCCCCCAACCTTTCCCAGCATCAGAGTCTTTTCCAGTGAGTCAACTTGTCGCATGAGGTGGCCAAAGTATTGCAGTTTCAGCTTTAGCATCAGTGAGGTAATAAATATTTATTGTTTTATGTCACAAAGTTTTGGAGTAGTAATTTACTATGCAGTCATTTCTAACTAATCCACAGCAAAGCCCCAGGAAAAAGACGAGGCCATCTTCTCTAAAGCTCAGGAGCAAGAAAATGGTGACCTGACCACTCTGTAACAGAAGTGGGATCAAGATACAGGCTACACTCTTGAAATCTTACAAAAGAATTACCTCAAAAACTCTTACTTTGCTTCCTATACATTCTCTAGTGCTAGGTGATCAGAGACATTTATTCATCATCATAATGTTCACATAGCCAAAATCCAACCCCAAATGATAATGGAAAATTCCTACTAAAACTGTCAAAAGTGTGCTATGTCTAGCTACAGAGTGATGAAAATGGGTTTATAAATACCACAGGCTGCTTCACCTCCATTCCCTCCCATGGGTTTCAGGTCATTTCTCATAAGCAGGCACTGATCTCTGAGACTGGATCTTCAATCAAAAGCCATTTTCCAAATCGCTGGCTATTTCAAATTAATAGAATTTTAGACCAGGAAGGGGCCTTAGAGATCATCCAGTCCTCATTTAATGGACCAGGAAACCAAAGCAGATGAGGGTCAAGGATGGACTCAAGGTCATGTGGCACGCAAGTGGCAGAGCAAGGACTAGATCTCTGGACTCCCAGGCTGGTACTCCCTCCACGTCACCCTGATACTATTTCTGGTGGGGCAGAATCATTAAGGTCGATAACTCTACTTCATCATTTTTACCTTTTAAATTTAAACATGTCTCGAGGACAAACCATTTTTTAAGCAAGTGCATAATCTGCGGCAGATGTCACCACTCTCTGAGGCTCTGAACTGTAGGGACTGTGACAGTTAACTTTTATTTGAGTTCATTTAGAACAGTGCTGTTCAAGCTGCAGAGTCCAAGGGCCTCTGTGGAGGTGCCTCAGTCCCTTCACCTCTCTTTCAGCTGTTATATCCTGGGGTTTTACATGCTAAGATTTTGTGTGGATAAAGGACTCTGACCACCTGTTTGAAGGCCACTAGAATGATGGGAAGAGAGTTAAAGACGTGGGGAAATGTCTCTCGTGGAGGATTATGGAAAGCCCCCCTGCTCCCCAGCCGCTGCCGCCTCATTCGCCCCTTGTCTTTTATTCCCTTAATTCTCGACATGAAACAGCAGTCTCTTCCCTCTCCAAGACCCAAGAAGATAAACATATTAATTCCCTATGCTGCCTGATTCCTCCCTCTCTTTCAATCTTAATAGCTACAATCAAAGTACCAAGTCTTGCCCATTTTATTCCCTATACATTTCCGAGTTCATTCTCTCTCCTCCTTCCCTACTCTGCTCTGGGTAAGGTCTTTACCACCTCTTGCCCAGACTACTGCAACTGCATTTTAAATGATCACACTGACCAGGCTAGAACTAAAAAATGTTTAGGAAGCAAATACTTAAGGTTAATGGTCTCAAAATCCAACTTTCTATGGGTCAACTCCTCATCTTTCTGTGCTCACAGGATAAAGTCAATCCTCTGAACACAATCCACCAAATTTCCTCTTTTAATATATCAGTGATAGCAAACTGTAATACCCCAAGTCATTTTATGGTTCCTAGCATTTCCGTATTCCATTCCCACTGTCTGGAACATTCCCCTCCCCACTTTATACTGCTAAACTTCTGCTAATCTCTGAGGTTCAGTTCAGGTGTCACTTCTTCCTTCCTCTGGGTCAGGAACACCCGCCCGACCCTCCAAAGCTGCGCAAGTCTTCATCCCAGCACTCACTACATTCCAGTGAAATCATTCGCTGACACACATGTGGAACCAAATATGGTGTTTAAATACTATACTCAATTTTCATCATTAAAATTAATCAGTTTAGAAGAAACCTATGGATTCCATGTATTTCTATCTATTTGCTTTACTGTATTTGGAAACACAAGGCCTACAATATAAATGTATGCATGAGTATGCAGGGTATCATATATTTATATTACATTTCTAGGTTTCCCATCTGTGCATCATGTATCTCTACACTAAATTTTAACATGTCTAATTCTGTACTACACCGGAAACTCACAGGTTGATTTATACAAGGCAAATGTATGTTGTCTAGTATGCTGTTGAATGTTATAAGACTAGGAAGCAAATTTTAATAATTATGGGAACCATGTTTGAGACCATTAGAGGTGGTACAAATGCTAAAGCAGAAACAGTCTCTCCTCTGACCTCTGGAGTCCACATCTAATATGGTTAGATGTTACGCTTTGTTGAAGATCAGAAAATACAAAACCATCTCTGTGTCACTCATTCCTGTCTGTGGTTAAGTTTTAAATTTTATCATTATTGGTAACTACATCCCCTCCAAGTCTCAATTTCAAAATTCACACTTTGTCTACTATTTCCTGTATTTAACACTCATTCCAAACTTCAAAAATCCTTCAACTACACAACACTGTAAAATAACTATACTTCAATAAATTAAAAAAAGAGAACAGATCACAACTAA
Organism: Moschus berezovskii; assembly: GCF_049115385.1. Classification (NCBI taxonomy): domain Eukaryota; kingdom Metazoa; phylum Chordata; class Mammalia; order Artiodactyla; family Moschidae; genus Moschus; species Moschus berezovskii. Next base: position 21,232,781 of record NC_142463.1, read on the forward strand.
ATACAGCAATAAAAATTTTGCAAGTAATAAAAAAACACCTTTTACCTCAAGCAGGACTCATAGTTCCTACTGTCTCTTCATCCTTCTTGTTTCCACTTCTCTCTTTACCAGCAACTTGCACTCCACTGTCAATAATTACAGTCATTTCTTTGCATTCACCTTTAACTTTCCGGTCCCTCTCTTACTTCATTACATCACGCGGCTAAACCCTAACCCTAGGTAAATCCAACTCTCAGTCCTTTATCTCTGTGCTTGTCATTCCCACACAGCCATTCCTCTTCCTTTTTCCTACATCACATGTCGGCAAACACCTTCTGGAAAGGGAGAGACCATTAATATTTTAGGTTTTACGGCCCTACAGTCTCTTGTTGCAGCTACTCAACTCTCTGTTGTAGATGTAAAGCAGCCATAGATAACACGTAAAGATAAGCATGGCTGTGTTCCAACAAAATTTTATTTATATACATTGAAATTTGAACTTCATCTAATTTTCACAGGCCATGAAATATTACTTTTTTAGTTTTTGTTTCTTCAACTACTTAAAAGATATAGAACACATTCTCACTTCATGTTCTAGACAACAATTTCATACCTTCTCTTTTCTACTCAAATGTCCAACATCTATTCTTCCATCCCCACTCTCAGCTAATGATTTTTCTTTTCACTAAGCAATCTGGAGAGAACACCTTACAAGCTACCATTACCTCTATCCACTTAACTGAATGTGTCCTTATATCCTGGCTTCTCTCTTGCTACAATTCTGGCAAAGATTAACCCCTCATTCCCAAGATTTACCCATTCAAAACACCACTTAAAAAACTCTCTTTCTCCTGCATTTTCAGTATTTTCCTCTTTACCCGACCTTTCCATCAGCATATACACACTAGGCTCTCATTTAAAACAAAACAAAAAACCCACTTTCATCCCCACTTCTTACACCCTGTTCTTTCCTTTTCATCTCAGAAACACTCCTTCAAAGACAAATTTATGCTTACTTCTTCTAATTTCTCTTCCAACCTTTCCTAAATGTACTCCAAATACGCTGTTGTCCTATCCCTCCTTTGAAACTGCCCCCATAGAGGTCCCCAATGACTTCTAATAAATTCTCAGTCCTCATCTCACTTGCCCTACCAGTATGTGAGCCGTTGGCTCAGCACCCCTATTCCCTGAAACATTTTATCTTAGCCTCCAGGGGATTCTAGCATCTTAGTTTTCCTCCTATCTCACTGACTCTTTCTTTTTCATCTTCTTTGCTGATGCTTCCTCATTGTTCCAGGGCTCAGTTCTTAGACCTCTTCGCTTTTCTACCTTCATTAAACTTCCTTGGTGATTTCAGTCTCATGGCTGTAAATAACAATCTGTATGCTGACAACTCCCATTTTCATCTCTCCAGCTTGGACCTCTCCCCTGAACTTCAGACTCATATGCCTAACTGCCTATTACTTGGATTATCTAACAGGCACCTCAAACTTAATGCGTCCAAAATTCAGTTCCTGATCTTCCTCCCAAACCTGTTCCGCCCGCAGTCTTGTCTGTCTCAGTTAATGGCAACTCCATTCTTCTGGATAGGATTTTGGGTGACTTCCAGTTGAGTGTGATGAGTAGAAGGAAGAATGGGAGAAATGAGACTGATAATAGACAGGACTAACAGACAGTGAAGGAGACTCAATTACGGCCTCGACTTGGGGCTTACTATTACTATGCGATACACCTGGGTACCGTCACTTCTCCCTTCCTTGTACACAGCTGGTAAAAGAGAGGAAAAATCAGTGGGTGTTATAATAAAGAACCTCAGGAGGAAAAGGCACTAAAGGGCCCACTATCTTGAGGACATGCTGGATAAATGAGACTGAAATGAGCAAGGACTAGACAAAGAGACGGAACAGCAATCATAAAACTGCTCCTGGTCCTGGATATACAGAGAACAAACACAACAGACATCATTACCCACAGGCACATGGTCAATGCTCTATCCCAGGAAAGGGAAAAGGAGGAAGGAAAAACACTATGCGTGACGAAAGCTGTACATGTGAGCAGTGTGGAGAAAGACAAAAGATGAAGAACTATTCTAAACTTTGAACTCTTTCATACACTTAAGCCATGTACTTGTCCAGAGCCTCTGACCTGAAATCCCATGGGCCAGATGTGTTTTGGAGTTAGAATTACTGGATTTTAGAAAGATAAAAATTGCAGATACCATTAACTGTATTACATAATACTCATAATCCATTAATATTTCCCTTGTAAAATGCATGAATATTCCGCACTGAGTAGGATTAATAAAGACTCATATCAAAGTGAAGTGACAGTGAAGATACAGCTATCAGGTAAGTTCAAATCAGATGAGGTTTGGTGACCAAAGGAGTTATGAAAAAATTTTGTGGTCAGAGCTTTTGGACTTTCAAATTGTGAATAAATGAATGAGAATCTGTACTAACTTCAATTTGGAAGAGCTTAAGCAAGACAAAATTACTGTCAATTTAAGTAAGAAACAAGTATCTTTCTTATGTTTGGCTTTTGGAATTACTTCTCATGAGGTTTGGCAGAAGAATATCTTCTGGGCCACCAGATAAATGCAAAAAGGTAAAAGTTGATTCTTACCAGAAATGTGGAATCCATTTCTGCTGTCATCAGCACTATGCCCTTCTCTTCCTTAAGTTCAGGGTAGTGATATAAAATCAGCTGGCTGGCTGCAGCTTCCCCTCGTGTCTGTAAGGAGGAACACTTATCAAGACTCAATAAGGTACCACCACAACAAAACTGCAATTTCACAGCAATAGAGTCTGGAGGAAATTCTGGCTCTTAACAGTCCCGTGGGTGGCTAGTGAGTTGGAGGATTGGTACGTGGGGATGGTCAGGTTTGCCAAGTCACAGCAAAACTGACAGTTTGCACAGTGTTATTTGTGTCTTCAATTGAAAAAGGTTTGGCTTTGTTCCCAGAAAATGTTTACAGTAGGCAGTGAATCCTTCATCATGGCCATATATTTAAAAACAAAACGACACGAGTAGCTACCAAATCAAGTTCTAAAGAAAGCAATATGCCTGTGTAATTGCCACTTTTATGGACTAGTGCATTTCACAGTTGAAATCTACTCCCCTTGGCTGGCTCTGAAGACTGAGCTCTTTTAAGCTGTAGCAAACAGCTGGAGAGTTTGCACATGGGCCAGATCTGTAATGTGCAGTTTTACAATATAATCTGGGTGGGACAAAGAGGGGAAAAGAAGAATCGGAACATCATAATTTCATGAAGAATGGACAGGGCAGTGGTTACCAGACCTCAGTTCAGACTAGGAAGAGAGGCTGGGTTCAAAGCCTAAGCCCTCATATAGTGTAGGAGGAAACAACCATACATTCAAAAGATCTCTGGGTTTCATCTTTAAGATTTCAGAAAAAGTCCTTTTAATTATCAATACCTAATTACGGGAGTTAGTGGTGGACAGGGAGGCCTGGCGTGCTGTGATTCATGGGGTCGCGGAGAGTCGGACACGACTGAGTGACTGAACTGAACTGAACTGAATTACTGCTAGGACTCTCTTAGTAACAGTGTAGCCTCTCAATTCTCCTGAACATATTTCTATAGATACACTATCATTTTGATCATAGTTATGTTTCTGGATCTTTTTCCTATACCTGTATATGAGCTTCAGGAGGGTACTCCTAGCATAGTTTCCAACACAACAGCCTAACAGTTAAGTTCACAGACTTTGGAGTCAACACGGGGTCAAGCAAACCTAGCTCTATGGCTTATTAGCAGTGTGAACTAACTTCTCTAAGCTTGCTATTTTTCTTTTCTTTTCTTTCTTTTTTAAAAAAATAAACATGATACAATTTTTGGATACAATCACAAGAGATAAAGTCATAAGAAAATTCTCATTCTGTTGTGTGCTCCCTTCATCCCAGCTGCAAAGCTGTTATAATCCATTCTTATTTTTGCCAGATCTGGCCTACAAATAAAGACTGACAATCCTAGTGATTATCTCATTTAAAACACTTTTTTTTTAAAAAAGCTTCAAACGCTTTGGATCAAACTTCTTAATCTAGTATTTCCAGAAGAAAAAGGAAGGAAGGATGGAAGCAAACAAAATAACATCTATGAAATGAAAAATATGCATCTAGTCCCTTAGATAGTGCTGATCTGGTTAATAAAACACATGTAAGACACAGAACCTACCTTAAGGTTATAACTCATAGGTATTGGGTGGGGCCTAAAAAGCTAGCCCAACGATGTATGACAATTCATCAATGCTACAGCAAATGCTGCTGGCAGTTAGTATATATTCTGTGTCTTAAAGTCTTAGCAAGGGCTCTTAGTCCCACAGAGGGGTAGGCTTCTTTCACCGAAGAGATGAACACAGGACACCCACCTGAATATTTATAAGTGCAGTGAAGTGGAGTTCAGTACCTGTCCATTGCCCGACAAAAAACTCATAACCTTCCCTTCTTGGTAGCGCACAGAGAAACTGTGGGAGATGAATACACAAGGAGACAGGTGGATAAATAAAACCGCCTGATCTATGTCCAACCATCTGTGTCATCACTCCGTTTCTTCAACATTTGGTTTTTAAAACTTCTGTTGTATTTTGAAATTCATATGTGATAAGAGAACACTCTTACACTTCCCAACCCACCTAAGAAAGAAAGTATTAGAGATTCACTGAAGCTGTCTATGTAAACCCATTCTAATTCCATTCTAGAATGACAGCTAACCCACATCTGGTGCCTGTCATTCTCTTCCAGGTTTTTATACTTTAAGTGTGTAAGTATACATCCATAAACAAGAAACAGCAGTTTGCATGCTTAAATCTTACCAAACTATATGCATACTTTTGCTACTTGCTTTTTTTACTTCACATCATACTTCTGAGATTTACTGATGTTGATAAATATTACTAATTCATTATTTTCACGTTATATGGAAATTGACAACAGATATTTACCACAATTTTACCCATCCTTCTTTTGATAAACTTTTTGGTCTTTTTCAATTTCTAAACTTCCTCATGTTGCTGAGTTAATTTTTGCTACAATTATAATAATCACTTCATATTCTACTACCTGAGGCTGATACTGAAGTATGGCTCTAATCACTGAGATGATTAATTTTATGCTCAAGATGGACTGGGCAAGAGTGGTAAAGAGACTGATGCCAGAACAAAACAAAGTATAATCAGCCTAATACACATAAGTCATGAAATTGTCTCCTTACTGCCAACCACTAAGGCTCCGTTTTGTTATTACCAATATTAGATAACTCTAGTGCCTACCTAATGGAGAAAAAAATTTTTTAAAGCTTTCTTGAGGTATATTTGAGGTATAAGTTGCACATATTTAAAGTGTACAATTAAAATAGTTTTGACATATGTATACTGTGAAACCAGTCCACATGATTACCACAATCAACATAATGAAGGTATCTATCATGTCCAAAAATCCCTTTGAAATTCATCCTTCCTTCTCTCCAACTGTTCCTAAGCAACCACTGACTTGGATTCTGTCACTACTGGTCAGGCTTTCCAGAATTTCATATAAATGAAACCACAGAATCTATACTTCCTTGTACACACAGTTTCTTTACCCTTTCACCTGTGATAGATCTGGATATCTTAAGCATCTGTTATTACAAATAAAGCTGCCATGAACAGCTTATACATGTGCATAAGTCACTGAATGGATGTATGCTTTCAGTTTCTTTGGGAAAATAATAGGAGTAGAATGGCTGGGTAGTATGGCAGGTATATGCTTAACTTACAAAGAAACTGCCAGACTGCTTTCTAAAGTGGCTGCACCATTTTATACTATTATCAGCAATATATTAGAGTTCTAGTTGTTTCATATCCTCACCAACACCTGGTATTGTCAGTCTTTTTAATTTTAATCATCTTAGTGGTATATCACTGTGGTTTTTTATTAATTTACTTATGGCTGTGCTGGGTCTTCCCAGCTGCATAGGCTTTCTCAAGTTGCAGGGAGTGGGGGCTACTCTCTAGTTGTGATTTGCAGGCTTCTCTTGTTGCAGAGCATGGGCTCCAGGGCACACAGCCCACACAGTGGGCTCAGTAGTTGTGGCTCCCAGGCTCCAGAGCACAAGCTCAGCAGTTGTGGCGCAGGGGTTTAATTATCCCGTAGCCCAGGGATCTTCCTGGACCAAGGATCAAACCTGTGTCCCCTGCATTGGCAGGTGGACTGTTCATCACTGAGCCACCAGGGAAGCCCTCACTGTAGTTTTAATTTGCATTCTATCTTAGGTACCTCACCTAAGTGGAATCATACATATTTGTCCTTCTGTGACTGGCTTATTTATCACTTCACATTATGTCTTTAAGGTTCATGAATGTTGTAGCATGTGTCAGAATTTCCTTGCTTTACAAGGCTGAATAATGTTCTGCTACATGTATATACCACATTTTATTTATCCATTCATCAGTGGACTCTTGGGTTACTTGTACCTTTTGGCTATTGTGACTAATATTCAACCTAAGATTTTTTTCTAGATCTTAATTTTTGGATACTGTGTGAGGTAAGGGTTCATTTTTTTGTGTGTGTATGGATACTCAAATTGTTTTGCACAATTTGTTGGACATGTGTTGAAAAGATTATTATTTTCCCAATTACCCTGGCACCTTTGCTGAAAAACAACTGGCCATGCATATATTGGTTTATTTCTGAACTGTCTACTCTGCTCCACTGATCTATGTGTCTGTTTTTATGTTATTACTACACTATCTTCATTACTTTAGTTTTATGAAATCACAGTCTTGAAATCAGGTAATGTAAGTTCTCTAACTTTGCTCTTTTCCTTCAAAACTGTTTTGTTATGCTAGATCCTTTGGATATCCAAACAAGTTTTTTAAATCGACTAGTCAATTTTGTGTGTGTGTGTGTCAATTTCTTTAAAAAAAAAAAAAGCTTATAATGATTTTGATTGGGATTATATTTTATCTAGAGATCAATTTGGAGAGAAATGTCAACAATACTGAGTCATCCATCAAACACAGTATATCTCTTCATTTACTTAGATGATTTTTATTTTCGCTCAGCAATGTTTAGAAGCATTTTTTAAGAATCTTAGAAATCAGTACAGACACCAAGTCAGCTGACCCACCTCACCTATTCCCTTTCTCTTGTCTTCTGGCAGCTTGCTACTCTAGCAACAATTTCATAATTCCTTTCAGACATATATAATCAAAATAGCATGGCCAAAACTGAAAAGAAACTGCCAAGAGAAGAGAAACTTAGAGGAGGTTAAAAAGATTAAGGTCTCAGGTGTTGCTTTCAACGTTCACTTATATTCTTTTTTTCCACTTATATTAATAGATTAAGATCCATATCAGAAAGGGCTGAGATGTTTCAGAGCGCTAAACAGCCACAGACTTATTGGGCAAACCCACAAGGTTAGGTAGGGTTAAGGTTAAAAATTTCATTTATCAGTATAATCAACATGTAAGCATCTTTGTTAAGTAACTATAAAATGTGTGATAGCGTGGAGCATGACGAGAATGGTTAGAAAACATCCTTGTCTGGCAGCACTGAGAAGCAATCCTCATATGGTCATCGGAAACTTACTGTTGGGCAGGACTGAGCCCGGTTCCAAATCAAATCAAACTTTTCTTTCTGTAGGGTTAGAAAAGAATAAAATTCAAAGACAAGAAAATAAAAAAGGCCATAATCACATTTAAAGTCACCAAGACTGAACTCCAGAACTAAAATACAACTAAAACAATCTCAAGTTGCATCATTTACAAACCCCTCTTACAACAGAGAGGAAAAACCAGATGTACGCTTTCTTATTCAGTATCAGAATTATGTGTGAGGAGTGGATACTCCAAATGCTCTAAACTCTTCAGGGGACTCTGCCAAGTGTTAGAGACAATAAGTCACCAGGTCCGTATAAGGGAGAGCTAAGAAGGCCTGCTCAAACAATGAGTCAGTATTAGAAATTTAAAATAACATGAAAAGCACAGATTCTTTTGGCTGTTGAACTCATGAAAGGAAAGGGTATATATGTAAAAGAGGAAGAAAAAAAGATAGCAATACTCTCAACAACAACCAAAAGGCCTGGCTTTATTTTTCCATCTGTACATTTTCCTCCTTAAACTAAACACAAGTAAGCTAGGTGTATATTTGTATACTTGATACAAACTTAATCTAAAGCTACTTCCTCTTCAGAGAAGAACAATTAATGAACTAGCTGATAACCTAGAACATTAAGTGCTTTCTTCTGGTAGAAGGCGGCAGGACACTAAACCAGAAGTCAGCAGCGTTCCTTCTGAGTCACAGATCTTCAATGGTCAAGCAGTGGCCCGTGACTATCTCCAAGGCAGAAATTTTGAGAAGGGAGACGCCTCAAAAGTTTGGGAAGCTCCAAGTCAGCTCAGGGATAGGTCACTTATAGACAGGAAGGGAAGGAAGCTATGCTTGAGGACCTGTCCTAAATTCCAACAGCTTGACTGGAAAACACGAAAAAGAAATAAAAGACACTTGGAAATTGCTCAGCAACATAAACTTATACCATGCTCCCTTGTCAGACTTGACTCAAAGAGACATTTCTAAACCAGAAAGAGGAAAAACAAAAGCCATAAATACACCATATGGAGCTCCCAATCTTTGGTACTCAGGGCATAATAAAAACCCTCAGAGCTATAAATGTAGGTTCTCAAGAGGCAATAAACATAGGAACAGTAAAAGCAACTGCCTACTAAGGTTAGAGCCCTGACCCTCGTGCTGTAACACTTTCATTTTTCCTTCCAAACTACTTACAGGAATAACTGCGTAGACTGTATCTTTTGCTGCAAAATACTGCTGCCAAATCTGTACAAAAAAGAGAGTGTCTGTGACCCGTCGGTCATCTTTTCAATCTGCACCAAGAAGCAGTGACAGCCTTCATTGCTCAGAGTAACATGTTATTTGATAACAGGGAAGAAAATCCAACATAATACTTTTATTACTTGTACATGATTACAAAAAAGATTTAATAGCATCTACTCTTCTAGTTGATTAAACTGTAACTCTTAGTAGCAAATTCCTGTCAGAGAAACAGATTCTATGACCTTGTTAATAATTTTTTCTAAGACGTGCTTTGTGTGTAACAGACACATGCTTTTTTCCATATTCCTCTCCCCAGACTGACAATGCCCAGCCAATTGGGGGCCCTCTCAGAGAACCCAGAGTCTCAAGGTCAGGCAGATATGGGTGAAAATCCCAGCTCCTGTCATTTGCTGGCTATGCTAGTATGGGCAAACTACTGAAAATAACTAAATAACATCAATATGATCATTGATAAAATAGCAATAACTTCAACCTCATGGGATTATTGTGAATTTGAAATAATTATTTGAAATAATAATTTCAATAATATTATTGAAAAAATAATTTGAAACATTATTTGAAATAATGTTTGTACTCAGCACAACAGAATTACAATGCAAACCATAGCCAATGTGCTCTGAGGGCAACAAAGAGGCACTTAACCCAATTTAGGGTACAAGTACCAGAGGAAGGGACACTTGAGCTATGTCCTGAAGAATGATCAGGAGTTAGCCAGATGAATGGGGAGTCTGGGAAGATAAGACAGGTAGGAGAGATGATAAGAGACATTCTAAGCAGAGAAGGACGAGCATTAGCAAAGGCACAGAAGTTGAAGAAGGCATCAGAGCCGATGTGATACCTAAGTGAGCTGGTGCTAAAGAATGGGTCACCTTCCTTTAGAGCTGCTCTGCTTTGTCAACATCCCCAAGAACATGGGATGGGGGTAACTGAAGACACTAATCAAAGTGAGATCTCACCATCACAAAGCACAGAAGGAATATTAACTCCTAGGACCTGGGCAGATCACCTGATCAATGCAGCCTAAGATTGCTATGCCTTTTTTTATGTCAAAGTACTGCCTCCTCATTTTAAGGACAGCATGTCCTGCTTATTTTTATTTAATTTATATTAGCAGATAGTTTATGAATCAACACTGAATTTATGAGACTGACAGACATTTCCTAACATAGTTGACCTTGGCCACTCAAAATTATTTTAATGAACACAAATTAGTATCTGAAAATATAGGTCGAAATGATATTTGTCATGTAATGGTCAGGCTTCCTGGGCCTGGCTTCTCTCTCCTCTAAAGGACATACTTGGTGTCCACTTTCTATTGGCACTTCTTCCCAAAGGCAGTTTGAAGTTTCCTGGAGACTTTGTATTAAGCCTAAATTAGCAGAAGCTAGAATTCTGTGCCGTTCTCTTTTTATTTTCACGTCTGTCTTTTCACTAGGCTGTAATTCCTTGAAAGGAGGGGGTCCCTCATTTATTTCTACATCTGGCACAGAGGCTGACATTTAATAAATGTTGAAATGAATGATACAGTACCCAAGGACACCCATAGCAACTGGCACAACTTCTTGTAAGGGAATATGATGCAGAGTCAAACAGACATGGGTTTGAATCTTAGTTCTATCAGTAAGTAAGTTACTTCATCTCTTTAATTTCCTCTGTTGTAAATTGAGACTAATAGTACCTACTTTATATTTTTAGTTTTTAAAAAAATTTTTTTTCTTTTCTTAGCTTCTTATTTATATTGGAGTATAGCTGATTAGCAATGCTGTGTTAGTTTCAGGTGTACAGCAAAGTGATTCAGTTACACATATACATAAACCTATTACTTTTCCAAGTTATTTTCCCATGTAGGTTGTTACATAATACTGAGCAGAGTTCCCTGTGAGAACACCTACTTTATAAGGGGGTGATGAGAATATAATGAAATGGTGTATATAAAGCACGAGGTACAGCACCTGACACGCAGTGTACTACCTTTATTATTGATCCTCTCAATCTACCTAAAATACAGTTATGGAACTATAAGGAATGCCAATAAATAGCTTATTATATTCTAATTACAGAAAAAAGAATCAGACATGCAAATGTAAGTAGCAATGCAAATCAAGGTATATGGAATGACCAAACAAGTGGAACAGATCACGAGTGCTTTGATGGAAGGTGTCCAGAAGGCTTCCTGCAGAAGGTCCTAAAATAATGGAGGACTCTGAAAGTCAAACAAAGGAACATGGGAAGTCACTGAAGTTTTGAGAGCAGGTTACTTCATAACATTTATTTTTATTCTTTTATTTAAAAGCACAAATATAGCATTTATTCTGTGCCAGGCATTGTTCCAAGTACTTTGTAAATATTAACTCGTTTGACTCCATGAAGTAAGTACTATTATTATGACCATTTTACAGATAGGGAATCTGAGACCTAGAAAGGTTAACTAACTTATCAAAGTCATTCTGCTAGTAAGTGGCAGAGCTTGGACTCAAAACTGGCAGCTTGGTTCTAGAGTCTGTTCTTAAATGATACACTATGAGTAGAACTTCAGGAGGATTTTATGACGGAGGATATGACAGGGGTAGGGGGAGGAAGAGAAATAAGAGCAGGGAAACCTATTTAGAAAGGTAATACAGTCGTCTGGGGCCAGAGGAGTGATGATTTTAAATAAGATGCGGACAACAGGAATGAAAAAGAAAGGGGAAATGTGAGTTGATTAGACATATAGGAGTGAGACCAAATATTCTTATGCACTATTTTTAGTGTAATTGATCACTTTTGCTTTCAATAAGTGCCTTTCATTTTGGCTAGGAAGATGTATCAGGAAACGTATGCTCATTTCTACCTTCAGATTTGGTTCACAAAGCACATACTTTCATAAAGTATGCCAATTCATTTTCATTCATCACCTGTTTTATTTCTTCTGCAGTTTTGTCTTTCACCATCTCAATGTTGAAGATTGAACTGAGAGTCTGAAAGGAAAAAAATAAAAGGCAATTAACACCTACAACTGAAAAAATAAAACAGCTTAACTCTATCTGTAAGCCTTATAGGAAGCATCATGTTAGGACAGTAAAGCAGACCTTCAGTAAGTGGAGAATGAGTATTAAAAAACCCATAAGCTCAGAGAAGGCAGCCACCAGGGTCAGGCAGGTTTCACAGTTCTATTTTCAGGGAGTATCTGCAGGGATTTCCCAAAAGTTTCACATTCACTCATGAGCACTGCAGCTTGCAGCTGGTAAGAGGAGAAAGTTCAGTTGTTACCTTTAATTTAACTGCTATTCTATCAGAAATGGTTCCTATTTGCAAGCTAAATGACAGAGTAAACATGTATTTATTTCATTTTTTTAAACTATTTCCTATAGACAGGAAAGATATCACTACATTTCCTCTAGCACTCCAGGACCCACACTATGTAGGAGTCATAATAAAACCGTAACAAAGTCATAACAAAAATTCATAGAAATATTTCTAATCTCCACAGTTAGAAAAGCACAAAAACACTGAACCACAGTACATACGTTCAAATATGCAAGTTATGGAAGTTCCACATGATTTCAGACTTGGCTATTTAATCAGAAACCTACCTTGTCCTTAGTGAATCCTCTGCTCACAGGCTGTTTCCCCGGAGTCTGAAATACAGGGTGGGACAGGGTATTACTCTAAGACCACCCTCTCTAGGTGAGCTGCCAATACCTCATTTAGTAATGCTGCACCTAAGAACTCACTTCTCTCCACTCTATACAGTAACTGTTCTAAGAGTTATTGTTTGTGAGACAACTTTTGACTGATTCTGAGATGCAGAGATGAGAAACGTCTTTGTTATTAAACACCCTCTACTGGTACTGAGAATCCAATCAGTCCTGGGATGAGGGACTGCTTCCCAGAACAAGCCTGCTGAGGTTTCCTGTGCTCCACTTCCCAGTGTGCCACAGAGGAGATGAGAAATGGAATGATGTCTCTTCCAAGCTGCTTCTCATCTGTGACAGCACTTCTGAAGGCAGGCACCCTCAGCAGACTATCGAGTCTTTTCCAGTAATCCATATTACAATGTATTCCCACCCTCAGATTAGACTCCCCCTCACAAAAGGCCAAGAAAAACTGAAAGTGATTATTTTCTCTCCTAACTCACTCTCAGATAAAGGCCACAGCAGGAAATCCTATCTGGAGTTGTTTCTGATAGTAGGGTGGGTTATTCTGCCTCTTCCATTCAATTTCTCAGTTCATGACTATCTTTCAGAGAGCACAATCCACACCTGGGAATCTGAAACTGAAACATACTTTCCGCATTAAACTGTGTTTTTCATTACTCTGTGCTTTAATGAATCCAAATCTTTCATAACGATGTCTGTAGAACCAGTACCTACAAACTAGACAAAAGCCTGGGATAGAAAAACCTACCGGATACACCCTATGGGCCAAAGTTTCAAGAGCAATTAATGAAACATTTAAAGCATCTCTACTACAGATGCTTTGGAAATCTATGGGGACGTGTTTTTTTTGTTGTTGTTGTTATCACAATAATTGACTGGATGGTTACACCTGCATTTATTGGAGGGGCAGTAGTGATAAATGAACTGCAATTTTGCAGGTGAGTTCTACATAATAAAGAGTTTTCCCTCATCTAACTTTTCAATGTCTAGCCAGACCTACCTTTCTCCTTTTCTTCCTCCATCTGTCCCTTCCTCTTCCTTTTTTAAAACAGTTTTAATACTGAATTTTTCAGAAATGCAACTATATGTAACTTAAGAGAAAATTATACCAATACATTGTGGAATCTCATGAGAGTCACTGATAACAACACTGCTATTGTTTGGGAGTTTTTATAATTACCAATGTAACACCTAGTACCAGCTGGCATTTGCTGCGTTAAGGATTCATGGCGATTTTACATAGAGGTAAAAGTACCTGATGACTGCATTAGGTCTCACAGCATAGTTGTGCCTAAGACCTTACATAGTATTATCTGTATTAAAAAAAAAAAAAAATTTATTAAAATTAAGGCATTATATTTTTTTTCCCCTGACATTATATGGGTAGGTTATATTGTCTACATTTCATTTCAGGGTAGAATACAGAGCATTAAATACAATTTATTACAAAAAGGGGATGTTTGGTGTTATGTAATAGGGAACCAATGATTCAAAGAAAAGGCTTTAGAAATAGAGCCATTAGTTATTAACCTTCCTCCAGCTAGATAAGAAAGACAGTAAGTGAATATTTACTTAAGAACTGCTATAATTTAAATTAAATCTTTACTTATTCTGCTCTTGTTATCATAAAGGTGAATTTCTAAGTCTTATTTCAAAAGGGGGCAAAAAGCTTTCCCAAATAATGTTGAAAGTTCATAACACAGTAATATTTCCAATAGCTATTAACTTGTAATCTTGACACTATAAATGTTTTAGGAAATTACATTAGATAAAATATTTGTAGTAGAGTTGTTTGTTCACACAAAGTTGTAAATTAGATTTGTCATAAGAGGTTGAATTTGCTCAACCTTGTAATGATTAATCCATTAACTATTCTGATTCTAATTAACTCAACCAATCATTAAGACTGAATGAACTCTCTTAAAATTTGGGATACCAAGGCAAAAAAGGGTGCTTCACAGGTGGCGCCGGTGGTAAAGAATCCACCTGCCAATGTAGGAGATGCAAGAGTTACAAGGGTTTGAACCCTGGGTCAGGAAGATCTCTTGGAATAGGAAATGGCAACCCACTCCAGTATTCTTGCCTGGAAAATTCCATGGGCAGAGGAGCCTGGCAGGCTATAGTCTATGAGGCCTCAAAGAGTCATTCACAACTGAGCAAGTAAGGCAAAAAAGTTATTTTCCAAGTAAAAGAAACACCTATCCTTTTGCAAAGTAGAAGCCTAATTTTCCATTGTAACTACCTTATTTCAGGCCCATGCAGCCCACATCTAGATATATTCTCCCTGGCTTTGGTCTCTCCCACTTGGATTTGTTCTGTGCACCACCCAAGATTAGTATTTTTCAATTGGAAGGTTGTGAAATAAATTTAGTGAACTATGGCCAAAGGTTTTTTAAAAGATGAAAATAATATTAAGAATGCATTGCATGCAATAAAAGTAAGTATTGTTTTGTAAAAATTTTGTTTCAGTTATAATCATATAGATACATGTGTAAAGAATTGCAATGTAAAATATATTTTTTACTATGGGTCATGGTCAAAAAGTGTGGAAGCACTGCATTAGATTAATTTTCCTATACAAGTGTCCCTTAGTATCAGTCAGGGATTGGTTCCAGGACCCCTGAAGACTACCAGAATGTGTAGCCGCTCAATTCTCTTGTATAAAATGGTATAGTATTTGCTTATAAGCTATGCACATCTTCCCATACATTTTAAATCATCTCTAGATTACTTATAATACCTAGTACAATGTAAACTCTATATAAATAGTTATATAAATACAATAAACACTAAGTAAATAGCTGCCTGCAAGTGGCAAACTGGAGTTCTGCTTTCTGGAACTCTCTAGAGTTCCCCACCCTGCCCTTGAATATTTTCTATCCTCTGTTGGTTGAATCCACAGGTATGAAATCTGCAGATGCAGAACCTGCAAATAGGTAGTGTTGCTTGTACACAGCTTTCAAGATGCTTTTCCCCAGCTCTGACTCTTGTTTAAGGATGATGAAAGCTAATATGCACTAAGCACCTTTTCCTAATTTCCACAGCTGCTGCCATGTGTATCTTGCCTTGACCACTCAACAATACCCCTTGGAAGCAGAGATTATCTTTTTCACCCCTTATATCTCCACCATGACTCTAATACCTTGCCAAAAAGAGCAGAATACCATTTACAGATGGAGACTGAGCTGAGTAAAGATAGAGTGAGTTCAGTTTATCCAGTTGACCCCTCAATGAACCAGGATAAGGGTCAGGCGTGGTGGTGCAGAGTATTGGTACGCCAACAGCACCCAAAGCGGCAGGTCTTACCTTCTGTTCCACACATTTGATAAAGTCACCTTGCTTGGAGTGCCCCACTGGCTGCTTCTTAAACTCATTGCGCTTCTCCAGTCTGGACTCAAAAACAGCAGGGTCAGACCTGATCAAAGGTAAACAACAGGTTAAACCACCTGGGCCTTTCTGGATTTTGAAATAACAAAACACCATGTTTCACTTTCAGAGATGGGGCACAGACATCATTTGTCTTAATTACCCTGAGCACAGACCTACAAATCAAGAAAGCAGACAAAGAAGTCCACTTATTCAACTATTTTTAATCCTCATGGAGCCTGTGTAACATTTTTCTCCTGCAGGATATTCCCTAGGGTGCCATAGGGCTTGGTCTCTCAGGTACTTGGAATTTGAATCCTCAAGATGGGAAAGGTACTTCATGGGCATCTTTCTCGGTCACCTCCTCAGACAGGAATCCCACTGTCAAGGTTTTACTAGAACACATCTAATTCTCAGCCATCTTCCTTCCCTCCCCGACTAGGGCAAATCTCCATTCAGAGCCCTGCGATCCAGAGGCTTCAGGCAGCCTATTTTGCATTTTTAGCACGCGAGTTTCCCCTGATCCTCTCTCCAAAGAGCATGCTGAAGGAACATCAGAATTTGTCCATTGTGTCAAAATGGGGCCAGTCTTCAGGCCTGAAGTTCAGGTTGGGGCTGCCATTTGTTAAGAATTCTTCAGGCTGTGTACACTCTGGTGAAAATGTCATACAGGGGCTCCAGCTCCTGGGCCATGAGGCCTATAGTGTCATGGTTGAGGTCTGTAGGATCTAGAGAGATCCTGGTCACCCCTGTTGGTGGAGTTCTTCTTGGTCAAGACACCGCTGAGTGCTCCTTCTCCATACAACTCTTTTCTGGAGGTGAAATCGAACTCCACTGCCTTCACTGTCATGTATTCTGGCAGATCTTCCTCCCCTCCAGGGCGGGCCAATGCCTCCTCGATGAAAAGTTGCATCAGGGGCCCCAGCTGGTAGGGTGTGGCATCTCCTGACCAGGGCCTAGGTCAGTGTTGCCAGTAAGTGGATGGAGATGAGGGGTGGCCGAGGCAGCAGAGCCCTGTTGTGTACTCCACCCTGGGCATCTTTTATGACGAAAACATTCCGAGTCTCCATCTACCCCTCTGTATCTTTCACCCCACCAGGAACGAGAAAATATCTAGTTTTTTTATGAGTACATGAAAATTGCTTTTATGTCACCTCTTAAGTTTTTCTTCTCTAGGTTAAAATTCTTTGCTTTTTTTCAGCCCCTCTTCATATATGTGATTTGTAAATCTTTCCCTACCATGGACCTCTCTG
Organism: Moschus berezovskii; assembly: GCF_049115385.1. NCBI lineage: Eukaryota > Metazoa > Chordata > Mammalia > Artiodactyla > Moschidae > Moschus > Moschus berezovskii. Next base: position 21,249,864 of record NC_142463.1, read on the forward strand.
GACATGCTCATCTGTGCATGTCCTACCTACCTTGGGCCTAAAGCTAGATGAAATCTTGTAGCTCACCAGTGTAGTGTGATGCAAAAACCCAGGGGCTAGACTGGAGTGGGGTCAGCAGGGCACACAGGCTTGTCCTGCTCTTGGCTCACAATGAACTTGTGGCTGGTGCTCCAAGAACCTGGGTTTAGTGAGCGTGCTCCAGCACTAGCCAATCAGGACTATAATTCCTTCTAAAATATCTCAGGAGAGACTCTGTTTGGTCCTGGGCCTCATGGCTATGCTCTATCTTGCCCGTTTCCTTAGTTTGGCACAGGTTCTACTGACTCTTTTTTTGGGTCCTGCTTTCATTTCACATCTCCTTTTCCCTCTACTTCATGTTTTCTTTTTCTTTTTGTAGGCACACAGGTTTCCCTCCCCTCTCACTCAACTTCTTTTAGGACTTATCCCTTCCTGTCGCCCTTTTACTCACTCAGCAAACTTGACTTGTTGTCTCTTGCCTGTTGGTTAACTTGTTGGGTTCTAGAGATACAGAAATACATAAGAAAGAGTACCTACCTCAAGGAGTGTACTACGTAGGACAGAAAGACAAGTAAATATGTACATTAGAGTGCTACAGGTATTATGATGAAAATTTGCTCCAATATTTCCAAATGGTTGAGGTGGTTTTATGCCACTGCACCTTTGTTTATACTGCTGCTCCCCTTACCTGGAACATCTGCCCCCAACGCCAGTCCTTTATTCCTTTGTGCTAGGCCACAGAGCTCAAAGGAAGTTCTGGCAAGAGATAAAGCTAGGAAGACTGGCAGGTACTAGAGCACGAAGGCCTTGTATGGAACACTAAGGATACGGACATTATCCAAAAGTCTGGGGTGCCTTGGAAAGCCACTCTTCAGGAGATAACAGTAGTGTAAATACTGACGGCAACGATTGAGTGAGGAAGGAAAGTAAAACCAGTCATTCGTTTGTTCATGAATAAGAATGAACAGGAGCTATGCAGTACTCGAGAGTATAGGCAGACCACTCTTCTGAGATGCTTGTCTGTGAAAGCCATCAGTGAGAAAAGACTGAAGGGGGATGAAGCTCAAGAAGAGATTTTTAAAAAGACAAATACTTAAGTATATCTAAATGCTGTTGAAGGAAAGCAAAAACATTCATTCATTCTGTTATTCTTTCAAAGAAAGATCACTACAGTAGTAGTGACATGGACTGGGGGTAGACGGGTCCAAGAGGATGAGACAGGAAGAGGGGAAGACTAGTCAGAGGATGACTGCAATACTCTAGGTGAAGGTGATGCAGTACATTAAGGCTGTGGAAGCAGAAATGATAGAACTCAGAGAAATTACAGGAGCAGTCTTAGGTTTTCCCTCCTAAGACAACTGCCTGCCAACCTTGCCGGTTTCTCTCCCAAGTCCCTTCAATTTTCACTTTTGATCTCCTTCAGCTCTTCCCTGTTGAACTCTTTGGCTCCACTATGCCCCCTTATACCTACCTCTAATGTCCAGGATCTTCTCTCTAGAAGGTGGAGGGAGTTTTAGGAACCTGGGATTCCAAGTCAGACAAATCCCAACCAGCTGCGTGACCTTTGGCAGGCCTCTAACTCTCTGATCCTCAGTTCCTCATCTTAATGAGGGTCCAACTGAGAACCAACTGCCACACTATTACTTTTTGATATCCTGCTCCCTTCCCAATCTCCTTTCCTTCTAGTCAGGGTCCTTAACTAGAAGCCTGGGACCCCGAGTTCTAGGTCAAGCTTCAGCTGACTCAATATTTGATCTTGAGCAAGTCAAGTTCTTTCTCTGCAGAGCTCTATTTTCTCATTTCGATGAGAACAGGTTTCCCGGAGGTGCCTGCCCCTTAACTGCTGTCCTAGGAGTCGACCTCAGCGTTTTGAGAACTAAAGCAGGAAAAAAAAAAAAAGAGCTGGAGTAGAGACTCCCGACTCTCACACTAGCTGTGTGATCTTAGAGTGGACACAGAAACAGAGGTCCTCTGGCAGGGCTGCTGGAAGGACTGACAGCGCCAGATACAGGTACACCGGAAGTGGGGGCCGCCGCTGCCCCTTCTCCCCGCCCGCAGCAGGCCGGGCCCGCACCTGCGCAACTGCTGGATCTTGTCGCGGTAGCGGTCGTAGAAGGGGTTGGCCTCGAGCTCGTCCCCGACCCCGCTGCCGTCCGCTCCCCCGGCGGGCCGGCCCGAGCTGCGGCGCACCGGGAACACGCGCAGCTGCGCGGCTGACACGAGCCCCAGGCCCAGGGCGCGGCTGCGCACTGCGCATAGGCCGCGGTAGAGGCCGGCCACCTGCAAGACGGCCGGGCCCGCGCCACCCGCCGCCGCCACCACGGCAGCCATGGCCGTTCCCACCGCCTCCTCCTCCTCCTCGGGCGCGTCGGCCTCGGCCCGCGGCCCGCGCGCCCGTTCCATCGTCCTCCGGGTCCGCCGCGCCCGCGCTTCGGCAACGAGGTTCCGCCCTCTCAATGTTCCGGGAGCCGGGGAAAGGTCGGGTAGGGGGCAGGGGATTCGCGGCTCCTGCCCGGGCCCCCGCCCCTGCCTCCGCCTCGCGTATGCTGCAGCTCTATCCCCCGCCCGCCTCCTCCCGGAGCTCGCGACCAGCAGCGCTTGCACGCCGTCTCCTCTTGAAAGCTGCACAGACCTGCTGGTCCCCACCGTGCTTGCTGCCTTTTAAGTTCTTTAGGCACACGCTGGAGTCGTTGTCCTTCAGCATCGAAGGCCCTTTCATCAGCTGTTAATCACACAGTCTCTTCACTGAGCGTTTCTATGTGCAGGACGCTATCTGATTCATAGCACGTGAGGCAGGTTTCATTCCCATTTTACAGACAAGGAAATCATTAAGAGATTTGCCCAAAAGCTGAATTCTTTTAAAGATGCCAGCTGTTTCTGAGGTCTTGTCTTCTGCTTCCTGACACTTACCTTGAACTCCAGCCAAACGGAACTACTCTTCTCCCCACCTGGGATTGTCCTTGACAAGTCCTTATACCTGGAACGCTGTCTCTCCACCCAATGCCATCATCTTCTTCATCCCCTGGACTTGGACAGTGACATCAATACCAGTGTCTCACCTGGAGCAGGCCCCCTGTGATGGCACCAATCAGTCTGTCCTCAAGAAATTCCTCCCGTCTGGGGCTTACCTGATAGAAGTCCCTCTTGAATGGTATACCTCTCAGGGGCCGGGACAGCACTTTCAACTCTGCTCAGCCCAATCTGCACCTTTGGAGATGGGCCCTAGGCCCTGGCCTGTGCTGGGAGTAGTGTGGTGAACTCAGAGATCAGCAAGGCCTTTAAGTGTGCTGGCCTGTACCTGCCTTAGCTTCCTTGCACAGGCTGCTCCCTTTGCACGTGGCTGTCTTCTCATCATTTAGGGCTCATTCACAAGAGAGCACCTCAAAGGGACTTATCTTGATGCACCCGCATCACTCTATATTCTTTATTCCACTATCTTATTTTCAGAGCAGTTGACTGCCTGAAATTCTTAGGTGTTTGTTTACAGTAATTTATGGAACTTAAATCCTAGTAGGGTGAGGTGCAATATAAATAAATAATGTTAGGTGATAATAACACGTTATGCAAAGCAACAGGCTAAGAGAGACAGAGATAAGGGGACATGTGAGCAGAGACCTGAAGGAAATGAGGCATGGTCTGTATGGATATCTGGGGGAAGAGCCTTCCAGATGGAACAGCAAGTAGAAAGGCCCTGATGCAGGAGCATGCTTGCCCTGCTTGTGGAACAGCAAGGAAGTGACTGTGCGAAGGAGGCATGGGGACAGGCAGTTTGATTTTTCAGGGCTTTGTAGGCTTTGGTTGAGGACTTTGGTTTTAAATCTGAGTGAGATCAGGGGAGTCACTATGGGTTCTGAGTATAGAAACTGAAAGTGAAAGTAGCTCAGTCGTTTCTGATCTTTGCAACCCCATGGACTATACAGTCCGTGGAATTCTCTAGGCCAGAATACTGTAGTGGGTAACCTTTCCCTTCTCCAGGGGATCTTCCCAAACCAGGGATGGAACCCAGGTCTCCTGCATTGCAGGTGGATTCTTTTACCAGCTGAGCCACAAAGGAAGCCCAAGAATACTGGGGTGGGTAGTTTATAAGCGCCACTTTTAAAAAGAATCATTCTGACTACTGGTGGAATATAGGCCGTTGGGGACGGGGATGGAAGCTCTCCTAAGGGTGACTAATTTGTCCTAGTTTACCTGGCATTTCCCTCCTGGAAACTCCCTTAATCCCAGGCATTCGAGGACAGCTGGTCACACTACAGGGAGACCAGGTGAGAGAGGATGGTGCCTGCACTAAAGTGATGGTGATGGCACAGTGGTCAGATTCTGAGCATATCTTGAAAGCAAAGCCTAAAGATTTTGCTACTGGAGAGAATGTGGGTGTGAGAGAATGAAGAGCATCAAAGATGACTGTCAGGTTTTTGGCCTGAACAACTGGAAGAAGCTGCCACAGGAGGAAGGCTGGCGTAGATATTGGAAGATGGGCCATTAGGAGTTTGGTTTTGGATGAAGTAGTTTGAGATAACTTAATAGACTGGCTAGGAGGGATGTCAGTCAGGCTTTTGGGTATATGAGTCTACAATTCTGAGAAATGACCTGGGCTGGAGGTAGAACAGTGAGAGTTGAGTGTATCTATGATATTTAAAGCCATGAGTCTGGGGGAGATCACTGAGGGAATGAATGTGGATAGAGGGCTGAGGACTGAGTCCTAGGGCAGCTGACATTTAGAGATCAGGGAAAACAAGGGAAACTAGCAAAGGAGACTGAAAAGCAGGAGTCAGTAAGGAGAACCCAGATTAAGTGGAACCAGGAGAGAAAGCTGTGCTCATTATCCCTAGGTGCCATGCTGAAGGCTTAAAGAGGGAAGTAATTAGATGGTGCCAAGAAGCCAATCTCAGCTTAATTGTGCAACCTACATGGAGGCTTACTTGGGCTTAGTTAGCTTTCTGAGCTGCCCGTAACCTCAGGAGGTGTGAGCAAGTCCCTGACCCAAGCAGTTCCTAGGGATTACTGGTGCATAGAGGAGATCTGCTTCCAGGACTCAAGCATTGGCTGGGAGTTGGACTAGACAACTCTCAAAGTGCCTTCAGACTGGACGTGGTGAAATTCTGGGAGCTGATGGAAACAACTGTCTGTCACAGAGTATGGGGTGTTGAGCTGATCCTTGAAGGATAAGCAGGTGTTTGAGGATGGGGTGAGGGGGGGAAGCGGGGAGGGGCACTCCTAGGTGGAGGAGCAGTGTGAGCAAAGCTCCAGAGATGGGAATGGACAGGGTCTGTTGAAGAGTCACCTGGTCAGAAGGGAAATGTGTATGAAGGATGGGGAGGAAGGTGAGGCCGGAAAGAGATGTAGGGACAGATGGTGGGAAGCTCCCATAGGGCCAGATGCCCCAGAAACACTTGCCAACACTTGGCTGAAGGAAGGTAATTAAACAAAAGAGATTGAAAGAGCCAAGGAAGGAGGTGATAACTCAATCATAGAAGACTCGAGGTCAGGGCTGCCCACTGCTCTGGGTGCACCCTGGCCCAGTCCCCATTTGGGACAGGTATCCATCAACTTTTCCTTAAAGCTTGGGGACACAAAAAGCCGCTGAGGGACCTAGGGCCCTGTCCTGGAGGCTGCTCTGTGGGTCAGGGGTAGAGGACCAATAATTCAGAGCGTGGGTCAGGTCCTGGTAGAATCAGTAGAGGTGCACAATGTCCAGGAAACACCACTGGTGGAGTCCCTTCCTTCCATTAGACTTTACAAATGCTGGCCCTGGATACTCAGTGTTCGGAACTCAGTGACCTGCCTTTAAGGAACAATGGGGTCTGGGCATTCTGGGGACTCCTATTGGCTAAACAGATGAGTAGGTGAGCTCCCTCTCCCCAGAGCCATCAGTGAGGTACCAAGATTTGACTGTATGGATTCCCAAAGGGAGGACTTCAGCCTCCCTGGTGGTAAATGCGATCTCTCCCCAAACCCCTGCCACTTGCTTCGTGCCCTTAGACTTGGGGGCACTCAGGGAAGAACTTTTGCCTGGACAGGAGTGATTACTGCCTGCATGGAAGCGTATTAAAGAGTTGAGACAGGGTTTACTCTAGAAAACTACGGATTTCTTGAGGGCAGAGGCCATGTATCTCTGCCTGCCCAGAGAATATCCCAGGACCTTCTCAATTGAATGGTTAGGGTTTGGTGAAATGGGATGGGATACTGGTGTCCCAACTGGTAAACTGCTACTTTCTTGATGGGCTTTGCCTGCAGTGAGGCTTCTTATCCTGATGTTTTGTATGGGCCAGGGTAGGGATCCATATCGGGGTCCAGCCTCGATATGACCCAGGGTATCCTCGGGATGAACGGCGTCGGCGTTAGAGAGAGAGAAAGAGAGAGAGACAGGGGCTGATGATTCCTTGGTTTACGCTGGAAACCAATAAAACCCCAGCATGGGGCTTGCTCTGTTTACGTAGGCCGCAGGCGCCCTCTCGAATCACTTGAGGCACCCCACCAGGGCACCCCCTCGAGTGGGTCTTAGAAGCCCAGGCAGATAAGTAAACTCAGAGGGCCCAGCGCTCCAAGGATCTCAACCAGAAAAAGGAGAATAGAGAAAAGGATGGAAAAAGAGAAAGAATGACACGGGGAGACCAAGCTTCAGTGAGCAAGGCCCAAAACTTTATTTTCCAGTGCTGCTTTTATACCCTAAGTTATGCGCATAAGAAACAGAGAAAGGGAGGTATAGATTCACACCAAAATCACGTGGGGTCAGCAGTCTTGACCCTTATCAGGATCAGGGCTTATTTTTGTGTGATAAAAGTTTTAGGTGATTTACATCATCTTCTGGCCAGGGGGCCTGCTAACAGTTTTATGGCCCTCTCTCCTGACAATAGGTTAGTTAGCAAGTAAAAGACTTTTCTTTTAAGGTGACTTTCCTAAAGTTAGGTGGTAGACACATAACAAAGTTACATTCCTATAAGGCACCGGTGTAGTGAGCTGCAAGAAAGGAATTTATTAACATAAGATCTGATGTGGTTAAATCAAAGGCTACTACTTATATTCTCTATATGTGATTAATATATTTCCAAGGATACAATAGATAGAGGAAACTTTGCAGCAAGCATTGATTCAACAATGAAATCTTTTTTAGTACTACTCTAATGATTTTAACTTCTTCAACAGATTCCTGTATTTTAGAATATTAGGCTTTCTGTCCTTGCATGGCTGGGAGGCTATAAACAGTCACACTCATAGTTGTAAGAGCCCGGACAAACTTGTCATGCAAGTTAGAAAGCTATCAGAGGGGCTTGGATTGGAACACTCCTATTAAGCCGAGGAGAACTTTTAAACTACAGCTCTGAATTAATGTTTTCAGAGAAAGGTGGTTGGGGGAAGCCCCTGTAAGTATTAGAGGACTTGGTAAGAGGCGTAAGATAGTAAAGCAGTCAGATTCCAGTTTTCTTTGGGGTAGATGCTCAGGTAAGTCCAGGGGGCTCCTCGAGCCCTGATTAGCCTTTGCCCGTCAGGCCTCTTCCCCAGTTGACCTTTGCCACAGGTAGGATTTCCCTCGCTGGCTCCCGGCAGATCCAGAGGCTTGGGTAAGCCTAGGCAGTCATGCTTCTCTAGACCTTACTAGAGGCCAGCTTATTCTTTTTTCTTATTGCCTTTAGTGTGGGTGTTACTGTACTTTGGATTCCTGGGGCTGTGTTCTGTGGTAACTGGCAGCTGCATTCTCTTTCTGCACTGGAGGAAGAACGTGCGGCGGGAAGAGCGTGCCCAGGAGTGGGTGGAGGTGATGAGAGCAGCCACATTCACCTACAGTCCGCTGTTGTATTGGATTAACAAGCGACGGCACTATGGCATGAATGCAGCCATCAACACTGGCCCTCCCCCTGCTGCCACCAAGACTGCGACTGACGCCCAGAATTCAGATCGCCCCTGGGAGCTGGATGTTCCTGAGAGCAGGAGCTATGCTGCTCAAGACAGCAGCCTGAAGGTGGAGGCCCCCGGCCCCCTGCAGCCTGCAGTGCAGCTGGTACCACAGCAGCCCCTACCTTCTTCCCCAATGCTGCGGCCCCAGGCCAGCTCCCCACTCCCAATTCCCATCTTTCAGGAGGTGCCCTTTGCCCTGTCCCTGTGTAACCTACCCCCAATGCTGAACCACTCAGTCTCCTACCCTTTGGCCACCTATCCTCAAAGGAATGTCCACTTCAGTTCCCTCCCCACAATGGCCCAGGGGGACCACTGCTTGAATGCCAAGCCCTTTGCTTCAGAACTGTAGCCTCCTCTCACTGAGGATGGGAGCTGGAGGTATCCTGGGCAGAACAGGAAATAGAGCTGACCTCAGGAAGGTGGTATTGACACAAGGCCAGGGCCCATGTGGATGTCACCTAATGAAAGATTTAAAAAGTCCAAGGTTCCATGTGTCTCATTTGTTGTTAGGAGGGCAGTGTCTGATGGGGGGCATTTTGCAAACCAAGCTAAAGTTCAGAGTCTCACCAACACCAATGGGAATGACTGTGGGGAGACACATTGAGCCAGTACTTGTGATGGGCTCAACAACCCTGTATCTGTTATTTCAGAACAAAACCATGTGCCAGACCCTGGGTTAGGTGCCCAAAGGCACTGCTGTTCTGTGGGACACTGAGCACAGCCACAAGAGTGACAGTCACCGAGGATGCATGAGCAGTGGTGATTCGTAGTGGCCAAAACAAGTCAGTATGAAATCTATGAACCACACTGCACTGCTGCTTGAATTGCATTCTTTGTTAACATCTATGATGTATTGTCTCTACATTATTTCTAACACAGGAACACTGTCAAACATATCACAACCTTTCTCTTACAGATCAAGAGTGTCCAAGGGCATCTGGCGTATCATTTAAGAAAATAGATATTTTGGCTGTGCCGGGTCTTGGTTGTGGCACACTGGATCTTTATTTGAGGCATGTGAACTCTTAGTAGTGGCACGTGGTATCTAGTCCCCTCACCAGGGATCAAACCCAGACCCTCTGCATTGGGAGCAGAGTCTAAGCCATTGGACCACCAGGGAAGTCCATCATTTCATGTTGCAAAGTCTCAAATTTATGTCTGCCTGGCAACAAAGTTTCTGATCTTTCCACCATTCACCATGGTCTCCATTCCCTAACTTCTTTTTTGAAAACTCTTGGAAAACGATTTGTGTGTGAAGGGCGTGATTAACTTGGTTCACAGACTGACTTGGCAGAGGGCTGGCCAATGAACCTCCTAAAAGTACCCATTTTTAAAAAAAATCTTAAAGGGATTCATGGCTTCTCCCAAAGTTAAGATCCAGTGCATGTGAATATTATTTTCTGCATCTTCTGGAAACTATTCTAAAAGGACAGACAAAGATAATACTGGCTATTTGATCCCAGTTCAAATCTAAGAAAACCTAGTTCTGCTCCATGATATAAAATTTTCCTTTACTTTGAAAATGAGAAAATCCCCTTACCGTATTTATGAGCTAGGCTTTATGTATGGTATTTCCTGAAAGGCCTCCCAGATTGTGTGTATAATCCTAGAATCTAGCAACCATGGAGAGCTAATTAAAATTGTTTTCTTATGTGTGAAAAAAGCCCCAGCCTCCTCCTCTATGACTCTTACCTTGCAATGCATTTCAAGCCTCTTCCTTCGTTTTTCCTGAAGACATGGAATATTTCCTGTAAACATGCTCCTATAGTGAACCTCAAAATAAAAAGCAGGTCTAAGTGAAACTTCCCTGGTTGATGCAGTCAGGGGCTTTACTATTCCCTCACCCTGCCCACATCCCCAGAGATGCCAAAATGCCTTCATTTCTTCAGGCCAAATTGGGCAAATCTGCAGATTCTTCAATGTTACTTTCTGTCCACCATCTGTTAGGCTTTGCATTCAAAAGGAGGAAGGAGTCCATGAAAATAAGGAAAAAAGTAGATTTTTTTTCTTAGTAATGGCGGGGGGGGGCGCGCGCGTGAGCCTTTAATCATAGACACAGTGGAAGAAAAAAGCAATGTTTAATTTAGATGAATTAAAATGGTTTTATTACTGATATGAAATTAGCAAAGCCCAAATCAAGTGATGGAAATCTTGAATTCACTCCCTAAACAGAACCAAAACTGCTTAAACATTACCAAAATAGCTCCACTAAAGCAAAATAGATTTACATTTCTTAATATGAGAAAACAACAAGGTAGGTTAGGTTCGTATAACAAACAATATACGCTCTATAAAGTCTCAGGAATACCCAAATGTGTTCTGGTTTGGATATGACAGAGAGGACCCACATCTAACTGGTGTTGTGTTGGTAAGCAAGCCAATGAGGTGTGCAGCAAACAAAAGCTGTCACTAAAAACAACTCAACAGCAGGCCATTATGAGTATGAGCCCATCTCAGTCAAAATCTTCAACTGTGACCGCTGAGACCAGAGTGGGAAGGGGGGCAGATGGGGCTCCGTCCAGCGACAAAGTGAGGGAATGCCGAAGGCAGGGAAAGCAGCTAGCAGCAGGTGGAGGGTGTCCACTCTTCAGTTGGGCTGTAACAGACACAACCCTAAGAGCCAGGCCCTTCTCTGCCTGTAAGACGACACTACTATTTAGGGATCCAAGCCAGTTTCTCTCTTCGAGTCTTCTCTTCCTTTAATATATTGCCCCTCGATTTATGGGGGACTCTCTCTAGGTAAACATTATACCAGATAGAAGGCAAAAGGCAAACAGGACCAAGAAGTCATGCCTTGGGTAGCTTAGGAAAGCAGTAGGAGCTGCCAGAATGAAGAGATAAAAAAAGCATTTGAAATGAAAACCGAAGCCAAAACTACTAATTCTACTCAGCATTCCTCTCAGGATTGAGGTGTGGCAGGTTAGGCTTGATTACAGATCAACATACGTTGGGTAAGTTAAGACAACTTTCAAATAAAAATCCCAAATTAATACTGAACAATTACTGATTCATATTGATGTATGGTAAAAACAAACACAATACTGTAAAGCAATTATCCTCCAATTAAAAATAAAAAAATAATGAACAATATAGGCTTATAGGAATTCTTTTTTTAAGCTGACAAATATGCTTAACTTAGAACAAAGGAGTTCAAGATGTTTTAGTTCTGCCTGGGAGATACAGCACTTTCCCAGGTGGTGTGACAAGGGTATTCACAGGTCTGAGAGTGTAGAGGAACACCTCTGCCAAATTTGGTAGGGGACAGGATGGTACCATCCACCTTGAGGTGGGAAGAACAGAGGATAAACTAAAAATCACAGGTGATGCAGAAGAAAAGTACATACAAAGAGTGAAGGTGTCCTCAAAGTGTTTGCCTATGAATAAGAATTTGAAACTAAAAAGGACAAGCTACATTACCCTCAAGCATATTTCATATAAATCAATTCTCAAAAAAATACCTTCCAGGTATGGACATACTATTTATGGTACAATATATACAAATATAGCAGTATAATTTATTGCTAGAATTTTATTTGGTTGTTACAAAATTTGCAAGGGTATATATATTAAAAAAGGTGGGTGGGGAGCCATGAAAGGCAGCGAGAAGAGTAAGTATCTTCAAGTTACCTAAAGTGCCAGATTAATTATACACTACACTTAAACCTTTCCAAGAACATAAAATAGCACAGATAGGCAAAGGAATTAGAAGCATGAGCCATAATGAGGTAAGCAGACGCATTCATGGGAAAAGACTTCATCCTGCCTTAACTCTAAACTTTAATATCTCTAGGGAAAAAGAAAGGTTAGCCAACGCCAAGCTGAACATCATATGAAGAAAAAAACCAGCCCTTAAACATTTAAAGGTGTTCAACTGTATCCATGGCTAACAGGGAAACTTGGACAAAGTGAAAATGGAAACAAGCTCTACTAAAGAAGTCTCAAGGCTTCTCTAGTTTCTCCCTGACTTGGCCGACAGCACAGTTAAATTCCTCAGTTTCCCTTTTGTGTAGCCTGAAGACTGCCTCTAAGATCAACAGAGCACGAACATAGGTGACATGGAGAAACAATTCCTTCTAGTCCAGGGGCCTTTGGTACCAGGGCTACAGAAGTCTTTAAAGGGAGATTACACTTGCTTGCATTAGATTTGAAGAAACTGGCCGCTATCACGTGAAGCCCCTACTCCAGGCCTGCCTGCCATGTTCTCTGGACAGAATCCTCTGGACAGAAAGCCTCCAGTTACTTCTGAGCTGCAGTTGTAAGGAAATATAATATGATTTCAGGTGTTTCATTTTACAACCTTTTCGGCCTTAGTCAGCCCACAGAGGAACACATTAGGTTCTTGCTTAGCCCCCAGGTAAAAATCTCAGTAAGTTTCCTGGATCAGAATTGGAGGCAGTGCTTTCCTCTATAGTTCCTGAGTAGCCAGGCTGAGACAGTGGCCAAGGGACTGTGGCCCTGCCATTCAGAATGAAGATAGTATCAGAGGTGAAAGTCGGTTAGAGCTTAAAGGTAGAATTGAGAGGATGGGTGGGAGAAGATAATCTAGTTCACTCAGGGGGGAAAACGTGGTTCCTACTGTATTAACTTTTTATGCATATAAACCCTGAAACAGGATTAAAATGAGAAAATCCCCAACAAGACTTCTGGTTCACAGGATGGGAGGACAGAACAAACAGCCAGATCTTACCTTCCTGAGTCTAGAGGCAGCCCTGTCCCCACAGTGTCCACTCCCTAAATCTATTCCCCCAGCACCAGGTCACACCCCATGGCAGCACCTAAAGATGTCTTAAGGAGACGGGGACATAGCTTCAAGCTGCTACCAGGTAAGATTAGCAATTTTTAATAACAAGTCATTTGTTCACATTCTGTTTCAAACCATTCTTCCCACTTCTCACAAAATATGCACAACTCTTTCATTTTAAATATTTACAAACAGAAAAGGTCTATCTGTTAAAGGAAAGACATCTTCTGAGTCTGTATAAAGTGCAGCTAATTTAAGGCAAATTTATGTGAAATATAAAAGGTGGCTTAGTCTCTCTATATACACATTTTCCAGTTTTAAAAGATAAGGTCTCCTCCCCTCAGAAAAAGGAAAGAGAAAAAAAGAGGGCTTGACTTTTTTTCTGGAAATTTTAAAATTTCTTACTGGTTTCAGGAAATCATAGATTTCTGAATATCATAAGTAAAATGGTCTTTTTTAAAAAAATAACTTTTATATAGCTTTTTCAAACAAGTTAAAAGGTGACAATGTGTCTGCTACTGTAGTTTGGAGGACTGGAGGATTGATGGGTAGGTAAAAGGGTTGTTTTTGTTAGCTGAGCAGATAACAGGTAGTCCACAGCATACATCCACTTCTGAAATGAGCCTGATAAGGCTAGACACCTAAAGCTGCTCTCAGCTCCAGGAATGAGTATCTTCCATCTCCATCAAAATCAAACTCTCTCAAACGCTCTGGCTCTGGTCCAACAGACTCCAAGGAGTCCTTGATTTCCTGGTAGGTCAGCTTCCCATCCACATCCTGGCCAGTCATATGGAATAAGCCCTGAAGATCTGTTAAAAAGGAATCACAAAAACATGTATATACCTATACGAATAGCAAAATTTAGTTAACAGTTTAAAAAGTAGTCTCAACTGAATATAAACCACTAAAAGAAAAGCTACTTTGCAGACTTTGTTCCCCAAAGGTAAAATTTATGGTCTCACTAAATCTCAAAGAGGAATTCTTTTTGCTTTTTAAATTTATATCTATTTATTTTTGGCTGTGCTGGGTCTTTGTTGCCTTGTGCAGACTTTTCCACTTGCGGCAAGTGGAGGCTGCTCTTTGCTGTGGTGTGTGGGCTTCTCATTGAGGTGACTTCTCTTGTGTGGAGCACAGGCTCCAGGTGAGCAGGCTTCAGTAGTTGCAGTAGTTGTCACACATGGGGCTTAGTTGCTCCACGGCATGTGGAATGTTCCTGGACCAGGGATCAAACCTGTGCCCTAGCACTACAGGTGATTCCTATCTTCTGGGCCACCAGGGAAGTCCCTGAAAGACTAATTCTTGACCCTTTAAGGATGAGAGAATACTGTAGGGCACCATTCTCCCAAAATAGAAGCAGTGACAGATAATCACAGGAGAAATAAATGGACTAGCTTTCTCTCTGTTCAGGGCCTTTAACATTTTCCAGGTTTTATTCTTATGTTGAAGGAGTGGAAGGGACTGCAGAAGCCTAAATAGCTAACTGATAGGAGCTCTGATGGCCTATAAAACAGACTATGGCATATTGTCAATTCAATAATTATTATACAATCCAGCAGTTCTATTCCCAGGGTATAAACTCAAGAGAAACAAAAATGTTTGTCTACACAAAAAGTTGTAAACGGGTGTTCATAGCTTCATTGTTCCTAGTAGTCAAAATGTAGTATATCCATAGGATGGAATATTATTCAGTCAAAAAAGCAATGCAATATTGTTGCACGCCACAAAATAGATAAACCTTGAAAACATTGTGCTAAGTGAAATAAGCATATTGAAAGAAAGAAGCACACATAAGACCAAGTATTACATGATTCCACTTACATGAAACACCCAGAATTGGCAAATCCAAAGAGAAAGTGGTTGAGAGATTAGTGGTTGCCAGGGGTTGGGGAAAGGGGGATAATAGGATGTGACTATTCTCTTTCTGAGACTGACCTTCCCCACTATCCCACCCTGCCCAAGAGCGGGCCCTGTAATGAATACCTAGGAGGGCCAACTGTTTATATAGTATTTAACAAGGGCTTGACTGTGTCCCCACTGAATGATTTAGTATTAATGATTCAGTCTCTAAAACAGACTTATGGACATGGGGGAGCGGGGAAAGAGAGGGTGACAAATGGAGACAGTAGCATGGGAACATATAGATAGCCAGTGGGAATTTGCTGTATGACTCAGAAAACTTCAACCAGGGCTCTATGACAACCTGGAGGGGTGGGAAGGGGTGAGAGGCAGAAGGGAGGTTCAGAGGGAGGGGACATATGTATACCTATGGCTGAGTCATGCTGACGTATGGCAGAAACCAACACAATAGTGCAAAGCAGTTATCCTTCAATTAAACATAAACAATAAAAAAAATAGATTCAGTCTCTAATACCAGAGGACAGTACTGTCAAACAATTTTGTAGACAATCTTTTGTATAAGTCCCTACTTTCAGGCCTAAGAACCCCAGCAAAGCAGCTATATAAAGCTCTCTGAAAACCAGGAAAGCAATGAGACAATTGTTCCCAATTCCTGCCACCAAGTGGTCGACTGGAAAATGTTTTTTTTGTGTGTGTGTGTGCGTGTGTGTACATATGGGGCATGAGTTTACAGAATGTGCTATGCACTCTGCAAAAGCAATCTAATAAAAATCAGATTGTTGCCTCAGGTCATTTAAAAAATGTAGTCATTCAAAAGTGTGCACCACCTATATTAGGGATTAAAGTATAAATGTTAAGATGGCTATTTCTCAATCTGCTCTAACAGTCTTTCCTCCTTTTATTTCATCAATTCTTGATGTAACAGTGAAGAGCAGGAGGAGGCAACTTGTGTTGCCAGCAAACAGAACTTAACACTCTCTTGTCTCACTAGAAAACAGAAAAAAAATGGGGATAGGGAATAAAGTATTTAAATGGCAATATATATTTTTAATAGTTTTTTTTAATTGAATGATAATTGTTTTACAGAATTAGGTTGTTTCCTGTCAAATAGCAACATAATCAGCCATAGGTATACAAATGTCCCCTCCCTCTGAACCGCCCTCCTGCCTCTCATCTCTTCCCACCCCTCTAGGTTGTCATAGAGCCGTGGTTTGAGGTTCCTGAGTCATACAGCAAATTCCCACTGGCAATCTATTTCACATATGGTAATGTAAGTTTCCATGTTACTTTCTCCATACATCTCACCCTCTCCTTCCTCCCCCTGCCATGTCCGTAAGTCTGTTCTCTGTGTCTGCTTCTCCGTTGCTGCCCTGCTAATAATTCATGAGTACTATCTTTCTAGATTCTATATATATGTGTCAGTATACAATACTTACCTTTCTCTTTCTGACTTACTTCACTCTGTACAATAGGCTCTAGGTTCATCCACCTCATTAGAACTCAAAATTAAAATGCAATGTAAATTTAGGTCTCCTATGCTTTAAGAATTAATTGTAACCTGTAGATAACTCATTCACTTAACAAATATTCACATGTCCCAGGCATGAGGATAGGGCTGGGAATGAAGTTAAGTGTTAGAGCTCCCCAGGAAATTACAACAGTGTGACATGTGCAAACATAAGATACTGTGAGTACACACACAGGAGGAGCCTAGTCCAGTTCTGGGAGGCAAGAAAATGTTTCTTGCTGGAAAGGTTTCTAAAGTGAGGTGAAGAGTCAGGCAGAGAAGGTGACAGGAATGGGTGATTTTCCAGGCAGTTAGCAAGTGCAGAATCAAGAGACCAAACACCACAAAGAGGGATGGAGCACACACTGCTGGAAGCAAGACAAACACATTTCTCTGTGATTCAGATCCTTCCTACTAACATTTATCTTGCTGATTTTCGGCCAAAGACCCCATATTTTTGGAGAACTTCTGACAAACAGGTCACCTTTTACTTTACTTTGCTAGTCTCACAGTATTATGCTTGCTTGTCTTCTTCACTGGACTGTTATATCCGTGGGGAAAGTGAGACTGTATCTTCTTATACTGTATTCTTACTGCTTACACTGGGTCTAACTAGGTACTCACTGAATGACTGAAGACTCTAAAGAACATTCACAGAGAGATAACATAGTGCAATGTGGTTAAGAGTAAAAGTTTCGTTGTCAAACTGCCTTGGTGTGAATTTTGCCTCATCAGTTATTGGCTGTGTGGACTTTTACTGATGGTCCCAGGATTGTTACCAGGATTATAGGATATAATGCATATCAAGTATCTGGCCCACAGGAAGTGCTCAACAGTGTTAGATATCAATCTTTATCTTACAAGTTAAAAAAGTTAGAAAGTTACAACTTTGAGCTATTTCCTCTATCATTCCGTAATATAAAAATTTTACCTTCGATGCTAGAAATTCCTGGAAGGGAAACAGGTCTTAGCTGGACAGCTTTCTCAATCTGGTCTCCAAGAGACCGTGGGAATTTTGGCAATGTTGATGGCTTTGATGTGAAATTCTGTACTCGCTCTGTAACAAACAATATACAGTTTTAGTATTACCAGTTCGACATAAAATTAAACCAATATTGAAGGTCACCTTCAAACTTTAATATTTAAGTTTGAAGCTGTGGTCCCAACTAGATGCTCTTACAGTTCAAGTTAGCATTATACGTGTTTAGAGGTTGAGAGTTCAAGCTGCAATGAAAAAGCAGTGGGGATTTGACATTGTAGGAACTCTGCTAAGAGCCTAATTTGAGGGTACGTGTCACCAGACCGGCTGTGCTGAAAGAACGTCACCATACAATTATGTAGAACAATGTCAGGGTAAGGCCTCCCACTGTACTTTTGTCTCCCACGTAAAAGAGAATAACAGAAGTTGTATTGCTTTCCCCAAAATGAAAAATATTTGTGGGTGTGTAGAGGTCAAAACGAACATAATCTAGTGCCTTGGTTACATCATAAAGCAGCACCAGCAGATATTGATGCAACTGCTAGTATCGATTAGGTTATGTCTCTGCCTAAGTCAAAGGCCTTCCAACCCAATGATCCCACATTATTACTTGTTAATGGCTTTTCAGGAGGACTAATATTTATTTTTAAGTAAATTTTATGCACTTACAGAAATGAAGACTCCCGTAAACAACACTTAGGGCTGGTTTAATACACACTACGACAGTAATGGTTCTGCCTATAATTGGATGCAGACAGCATGGAGAAGTCTATTTCCAGCTAAACATTACCCATTCTTCCCTTAATAGACTGGAGTACAAATCATGTGCAAAATGGGCTTTTTCTAAATGAAAGCAAAGTGTAGCATCTTCAACTCGGTGCACTCGGGCATCATTCACTCTGTGCCATCAGTCCTGCCAGAACACCTTTCCCCATTCCCCGTGTGGGAGGCGAGCTGCCCAAGCCTGCGTGAAATATTCAGAAGCCAATCCTGAATATCTTACCTTCATTGGCAGTCTCTGGAGGCCTGCTGCTGTCAGGTTTGTTTGTGAGAGCACTTATCAGCTGCAGCTTCTCTCTAAGCTTAGATACCTGAGAATCTGAACTATCTTCTTTCTGTCCAAAACAAAGATCATAGAAGATTTAAGGCAGAAGGAGGATCTCATCTGATTCTTCATGATATTCCCAAAGCCTAGTTAGCCTGTAGTTCTTGACCCCAAATAGGCTCCCTCTGAGGGCAATGAAGGAATGATCAATAATTACGAGAGACATCTTTAGTACTCAGTGTTGATGAGGGCTGGGCTGGATTTGAGCCTAGACCATTCAGGGAACATTATGCCACAGATGATCTGATTTGCTGTGTGCACTTGGCAGCTGGGGAAGGCATGTATATGCCAGCAATAAAGGAAAGAACACTTGCTCAGGTGCCTTTATGACACCCATTTCCGAAATGGGCAGGATCCTGTTGTCTAGGAACTAGTTCATACTAACTAAATAATTTTTCTGAGTAGCTTACTTCACCTTGTGACTTTAGGCAGAGTTTCATGCTCTTATAACCTTAAAAAAAAAAAGGAACCAAACCACAAGTATTCCCTTGATCTGCCTTCTTGTCCCCCATGATAACTATTCAACTGGTGGCAGGAACTGTTAGGAACATGAAAGAATTATAGTATTTCTAATTCAAGGCCTTACTTGTATCTTTAACAAAAAACTTCCCCCCACCTTCTCTGCCTCATTCCTAGATGATATAGTAGCATATAAAAAATACAATTAATTATAAAAAGAGAGAAGTCTGGTTTCTGTGAGGTCAGTTTCTAACTGCATAGGTTAGTATGAAAGGTCCTGATCCTATGTCTAATTACAATATTGACCACTGTATGTTTCTTTCATTCAACATATATTTACTTATTTCTCCCCTCTCCTTATTCTCTACTAACAGTTACTGTATAGTAGAAGGAAATGGTTACTGTATAGTAGAAGTAATCTTGCCTGGGAAATCCCATGGACAGAGGAGTCTGGCAGGCTACAGTCCATGGGGTCCCAAGAGTCAGATACAACTTAGCAACTAAACCACCACCATGGATCACTCTTAGTTTATTTAGGGAGTCAAAATATGGATATATATATATACACACATATATAGCTAAAACTAGGTACTAAATGCCTGAATAATTTATGGCAAGGAGAAATTGCATTTTGCTAGGATGCTTAGCTGACGCAGCACTAAGACATCGGGGTAACAGTTAAAAATCACAAAGTGTTGGAAAGTAAAGCCAAAAAATTCAGGCAAAAATGTGTACTAGCTCTATTTTATTCTGATATTTACTATCAAAATCTGAACTGTTGCTGAATTCACTACTATTTTCCAATAGTAACCACCTGTTACTTTTTTTGTGCTCAACATTTTCATCTGGATCTTAAATTTCTCTTCTTCTCTAGGTGAAGTTCATTTTTTTTTTTTTTTGGTAGTAGTAGTTAGAAAACTCAACAAAAACCTAGTTTTTAAAGCACTAAAATCTTAATATATGTGATTTTTATCTAGATAATACACAAAACTGTTAAGAACAAGTATAGACGGAAAGCATTACACTGAAAACGGTCTGACACATGGTTCATTTCCAAGTTCATTTCCTATGAACTCACATCCTTGAGCTTATCAAATGCAATGTGCATATGAAATGATATTTCAGTCACTCAGTCAAGATCTTCCTGGCTTTCCCTTTATCCTAACCCAGGTCTTATAATACTAATATTACACAATACTCTAATCACAGAGAATGTTGAAAACACCCTTTCTTTCCGGGGATATCAAAACATATCAGATTGTTTGTCTTATCTAGACAATATATTTGGGAGAAAGGAAAAATGGGAAGGTACAAGGTGAAGGGAACTGGCTGAAGCTTAAAGGGGCTTTGTATAAACTGAGACTACAATCTTTTCTCCCCTCTTCCATTCCCCCAAAGGCTGTAATCTTAACAAAAAGAAATAATTTTTAGTTTAGATACCATTTTTAGATAATTTATGCCTCTGTTTCCCATCAACAGTACAGAGAACTTACTGTCTTAGCTTAAAAGTCCCTTCCTTAGGGAAGTCTTCCTGTTTCTGTTAACACTCTGTGATATTCTATACTTTTCCTCTGTAGCACTTATATTCCACTCAATTATGTGTTAATGATCTTTTGACTGACGGACTTTGAGCACCACCACAAGAGTGGTCACATGTCTACCCTGCTCACTGTGGTCACCCCAGCTTCTAGCAGAGAGCTGGGCATGGGGCAGGTGCCTGATAAAGTATTCACTTATTTACTAATTACTGTGTCTTGAAATTTCAGCAAAAAAGACTGAAGTGCTCCCTTTGAGAAAGAAGCAGATGCCTATGCATTTACTCTTACTTCAGAGAAAGCCTCTTATTATTTACCTTTATGCCCTGGGATTTTACTGACTCTGTTCTGTTGGTCACTTGATGCAAAGACTCTCTCTTCAGAGTGGCAGCTCTATCATTCACCTTAAAAGGTAAAAGGAACAAAATGAGAGAAGGTTAAAGGAAAACATGAAAACTTAAGCAATGTTTAGGACTTTTTAAACAAACTTGCCAAACTTATTTAGAATACTCAACAGAAATACCAGCAGGAGAATAAGAGGAGAGGGAGAAAGGTTTTACAGGGACAAAGCTGAAACTGCTGTTTCTAGTTGTTTCCATCACAAACTTCAAAAAGCGACAGAACTTTAACCCAAAACCATGCTGGGTATGATTCAGTTGGAAAAAAACAGTAGGACAGATGGTATTATTAGCAATTTCCTCTTCTGGAGAAAAATAGAGTGGGGAGGGGAGGGACAGTATGGGGAGCTTTAGGGCCAATGAGTTTTCACAATAAGCCTTGAAACCCAACCTTCAAGGCCTAATACTCATCAAATCACCCCAAATTCCTAGCCTCTACCGTCCTTAGTTTAGCTAAGTTCAAAAGGGCTTTTTGAAAGAAGGCTCCTTTAATCTTTGCAGCTTTGTAGTAAATTACACACCCCTGGAAAGGATGAGGAGGAACGGGTCCTCCTCCTCTAATCTCAAAGCCAAGACCAGGCAACTTGCCAAGGCTGCACCATGGCAGAGCCAGTTCAAAGGTTGTTTCCTATGTGCCAGAGCTTGACGTTACTTGTGGGCTTGCTTCCAGCTTTGGTGGTTACTTGATTTACAGTACAACGTCCTGTATTTTGTTTCTATTTCTACATATGCCTCTTTGCTGTATGAAATTTTTTAGGGTGAGGCTTGCAGCTATGAATAAATAATCCACATGGATTTCAAACAGTACATATGTGAAAGGTGATTTTTTAAAAAAGAAAAGAAAAGAAAAACCCACCACATTTTATTTGCAATAACATAAAAACCAGTAAACTATACAATCTGTCAGCATCAGTGACTCAGTACATCATTCGGGCTCCTCTGTGTAAAATGAGAGGATGGACTCAATGATCTCTTTAGGGGAGGAGCTGGTCTGACCTGACGTGTCTTAAACAGCTTTCCTGACATTTTCTGCAATGTCAGATGAAGACTGAAACAGGACAAGTCTGAAAGCCTAGTTTGGGCTTAAAAAACGATAAGATTCTCTAGTTATTGTCACTGTCACTGTTCCCACCCTTAATAACTTTTTTTTTTAAGTCTTGATTTTTTTTTTTTTTTAATTTGGCTGTGTCGAGTCTTACTTGTGGCATGTGGGATCTAGTTCCCTGACCAGGGATTGAACTGGGGCCCCCTGCATTGGCAGCATGGAATCTTAGCCATTAGACCACCAGGGAAGTCCCAAAGTGAAGTATAGTTGATTTACAGTGTTGCATTAGTTTTCAGTGTACAACAAAGTGATTCCATTTCTTGTACATATATTTTTTTTCAGACTTTTTTCCATCCTTAGTAACTTAAGAAAGAAAAGATCAAGAAGACTTTCCTTGGAAATATATGCCGGAGCTTCCCTACCAGATAAGTCACCGGCAACACAAAAGGAGGCTTGCCATCTTTGCCAATAACTTGTGGGGAGGCCTTGGCAAGCAACTGAACCTCCCCACATCTCCCTTCCAAATCAGGACTAACACCGTCTGTGCCATTCACATCACAGAGCTAGTGTAAGGATTAGAGGAGACAGGATTAAGCACAACACAAACGTGGAGCCTCTCAAGTATGCCAGAGGTTGGTGTCTGAAAGGTGGTGGAATGTCATCCATGTACAGACAAAACACACTGCAACACAGAACATGTCAAAAAGAGGGGAAGAGGCTTACCATGCTGGAGGACAGGTTCGCTTGCTTCTCTACCTTGCTTATAGCAACCAGATCTCTTTCTATCAAGTTGACTCTCTGGGTAAGATTACTGACGGTCTCATTCATCCCCTCGAGTTTAAGATCATTCTGTCTCTGGTACCTCACTCGGGCACTGTTTACTTCCTCTAAAAAGCTGTGGAGGTACAGGATATCCTAGAGTGGAAATAAATCAAGTTATGGAATTCAGCTAAAGACATGTACTAGACAAGCAGGGAAGCAGCAGTGAATAACCCTTATTTTGTCAAGTTACTGAAGTAAACTCCTTTCCTTGCTCTAGACCATCAATCGTCTGTCTCTGCTTTGTCCCTCCACTCTGAATTGCTCCCAGTTGACTCCCTCTGGAATTATCTGACCTCAGTTAGACAGGAGCGGGAAAGAGGGAAGAGACTACCCACATGCTTCACTCTCTGGTCCTAGAAAGCTGAGAGCTTGGGAATTGATTTCTCAATGTTTACCTCACCTGCTGGTGAGAAAGCTTGCTGGGTTATTAACTGAAATGCTCATTAACCTAATTTGTCAGAACGAAACCACCACTGGAACAATACCAATTACTGAATTGGCTCATGTAGCAAAACCATAACAGGTAGTGCATTATTTAGTGTAAGATTCAATTATTTTTATTGACATTCTCCAGTACTGATTGCTATTTAAAAAGGAATGATGACTACAGGCTTTACAGGGCATTAAATTCAGTACAGGAATTCTTCTTAGTGACGATTTTTTTTATTCTCTTTAATGTGATTCTGAACTCAATATCCTTTTCCCTCCTCTGGTCTTTAGTCTTTAGAAACTCTTCATTTTCAAGGATATCCTTTCTATTGTTCTGAACTGTGACTCAAAACAGCTATCATATTAATCTACTATTCACCCATCTTTAATTTGTCCAGGCTGCTATTTTTCAGAAACAGTTTCAGGATAATCTGGTCACTCTATGACTTTCAAGATGTGAAAATTTACTCCACTGATGGACATGTAGGGAAAAAAATACAGTGTGCCAAGGAGGAGACAGGCAGCACGCTGATCCCTGACAGAGCTGCACATACCCTCTCTCTGCTTAGCTCTCAGGCAGGCAAATGTGTGCAAGAGATGCCTGCTGAGGGACCACAACACGGACTCCACACTACGCAGGTCACCTTCAGATTACAGTGTGGTCACAAGAGAGTTAAACCAGAGTCAAAAGTACCTGTTTCAAATTCTCACTGTGGGTTTTATTGTCAAGTTCAGATAAAGCGGAAGGTGATGGAATGATCTGGTTGCTTCCTTTGCTCTCCTTCAAGGTGTGCTGATTCTGTTAATAGGAACAAAGGTTGGTAAAGGCAATAAGTACTAATAATAACTACATCTACCTATTCATCAGGGATGGCCCTGGAACACTCCAACTTCTCACAGGGGCATTCACAGATTAATCAACAATTATTTCCCGAAAGCCTTAGTGTGACCTATCCTGTGCTAGGCCTGAGGGCACCAGGTACTTCTGGAGAAGCCTGGCCTAAAGCCTGACTGGACCAGCAGCACCCAGACTACGTCAGGGAACTGAGGTCCTGTTTCTTAGCTGCAGAATGAGAAACTGAGAATGAACTCCCTAAAGACTAGGTCTTCCCTCCCAGTTCCCTTTATTCTCAGAGAAACTACAGAACCACAATATCTCCCAGGACCAACTCGGTCTGAATGGTAGTGTCACCATTTTCCCAGGACTAAAGAGATCTGTACATTCAAAGAACAGCCAGACATGGAAACACTGGCTTTGGGCATTGAGCAGCATAATCAACCATGCACATTATTAACTCTTCAGTTTGTACAGCACATGCCAAGAGTTATGTTTGAAGGTTACCCTTTCTTTCTCATCCCATTCCCACTGCTCAAGACTCTTTCTGAAGAGACTGTAGTATGACATGTTTACATACACTATTCCCTCTAACAGAAAATGTTTATATGGCTTATTCAGTAGTAGGATTACCACTGGCAACCATGGAAGTTTAAAAGATGAAAATTTAATGATAAGAGTATGCAACTGGCCAAAATACATTGTTTTCCTTGAAATCTGAAATCCTAGACATTGTCAACTGCTTCTATAATAATCAAATGGTAAAATAAAGAAAAGGAGAGGAGGAGAAAAAAAAAATAATCCCATGGTTCTATAAAGTATGAATTTTTGAGTTAGGAAAAAGTATTTTAGAAAATAATTACTTTGAGAAAATGCTCAAGCTATTAAAATAATGATAATAATAATAATAATAATAATAAAAGAGCTTTTGGGTTAGAGAAGGCTTTATTATTATGGATCACACAGTTACAGGGTAGAGCTAGAATTAGAATCCAGGGTGTCTGGACACCCAAATCAAGGCTTTTTCTTCTGGGTCAGCCCCACTAAATGAAAATGAGGAGTACTTGTTCTGAAGAAAATGAAAAACCCTCCTTTTCAGAGCTCTAATATAGTCCAAACTCCTTGGTACAAACTGCTCAGTTTAAACTTGAAACTCCAAAGCTTGAAAACAACATGTAGGGGAGATCGAGAAATTGGTGGAGAAGCTAGGGAACTTTTATGTGCCTTGAACCATCCTGATTTCACATTATGGATAACTCTTCTCTCTGGCAGGGCAGTGAGGGCCGTGCCATTCTTTTTCAGCCTTCATAAACCTTTCGTGGAGCTGAGTATCCATTAGGAGATAAATTAAAGCTTCTAAAGGACTGAGACAGCTTACATTGGCACAGCATTAAGAGAAATTTGAAAGCAATTCCTGAACACTGCAGGGGTTTTGCTTTTGTCTCAGTTATCTGTTGCTGCATAACAAATCATCCCCAAACTTGGTGGCTTAAAACAATAGTTTACTATTTCTCATGATTCTGTGGGTTGACTGGGCTCAGAGGGGGTGGGGCAGCATCCTGCTTCACATGGCGTAGGCTGAGGTCATCCATGCAGCTGTAATCTGACTGGGAGACTGGCTAAACTGGAACACCCAAGCTGGCCTTTTACCCTCTGGAGCTCCTCTTTGTTGGCCTCTAATCATTCCACAGTCTAAGAGCCCTGTCCCAACTCCTGATCCACAGAAGAGTAAGAAATAATCCAGTGTTGTTTTAAACCACTAAGTTTTAGGGTGACTTGCTATGTAGCGATAAATAAGACACTTCCTCACCCCCTTTCCTTCTTTTCCATTTTATTTCTGACACATTCCACTCTGA